>NW_010973368.1:4674840-4675429 GCF_000737465.1 Haliaeetus leucocephalus | reverse complement strand
TGGACGCGGACGGCGATGGCGGCGTTTGCAGGAACGGCCACCGGCTGCGGCGAGAGTAAAAGCGGGCTGTGCGGAGCCCCGCCCGGCGAGCACGGGCAGCGGCGTGGCCGCGGGGGCGGGCGGGGAGCGGGCAACTTCGGGGATCGCGGTCGGGAGGAGACGGGGGTTTATTTTGTTTTCCTCCCGGTGAAATGACTTCTCGGCTTATTTGCATGAGCCGAAGTTGTTTTGAGTAATTTGCCCGTTAGCAGTGTTATGCAAATGTTAGCAAGCTATTTAAAGGGGGGAATAGGAAAAAAAAAAGGCAAAAAAAAAAGCCGTGTGTTCTCACAGCGCCGGGGAAATCCTATGTCCCTTTGCATTAGCGAGATGAGATCACAGCGATTACTCACCTGCCTGGCCTCTCCTACACCCTTGAGCAACGCACACAGCACTATCTTTCCCAACCCAACCTTAAACACTCGGCAAACATGGCTGATTTAAACAAATCAAAAGTGGAAGAGCTTCTGATGCAGTCACGGGCTTACAGAAACTGTGTCATTCTGTCACCGGGATCACTGAAAGAGAAACACGAAATCGGATATTAAGA
>NW_010973368.1:4651308-4674396 GCF_000737465.1 Haliaeetus leucocephalus | reverse complement strand
AGGGGGCGCGCAGGCACACGCGGCGGCGCGCAGCACCCCGCGCTCGGACTGCGAGCAGCGGCGAGGATGTGAGTGAGGAGCAGGCGGCGCCGCTCGCCACGCTGCTGCCGCCGCTGCCCCCGGGCCGCCACCGCTCCGCCGGCGCTCGGGGAAACCGCCGGCGCAGCCGGGACCGGACAGCTCCGTGCGGGTGCCCCTTTTTCGCTCGCGGCGGTGGATCGGCACGTACCGAAGTGCGAGCTCGCGAGGCAGCCGCGGCGGGTGGAAGGTGACCCCCCCATCTTCCTCCGTGCACCTCCGCCTCCTCCCGGAGGAGGAGCAGCAGCAGCGGAGAGCTAGAGAGCGCAGGGAAACAGAAGCGGCTAGAAGGCGACCCCCACCCAGCCCCCCGGAGGAGCCGTAGAAGCGGTTCCCACCCCGCCGGGGCAGCAGCGGCAGGACCAGGTAGAAGCAGCCCTCTCCGGCAGCGGGGGCGAGCTAAAGGCGGGCGAACCCCCCCTGCGGAAAGGGGCAACAGGATCAGGTACGGAGAGCCACCCCCCCTGCAGCCCGGGGGGGAAGACTGAGCCAGCCCCTACCCCGGCGGCAGCGGCAGCAGCTCCCCGGCCAGCAGCACCATGTCCGCCGCGCAGGTGTCGTCGTCCCGGAGACAGTCATGCTACCTGTGCGACCTGCCCCGCATGCCCTGGGCCATGATCTGGGACTTCACGGAGCCCGTCTGCCGGGGCTGCGTCAACTACGAGGGCGCCGACCGCATCGAGTTCGTGATCGAGACGGCCCGGCAGCTGAAGCGGGCGCACGGCTGCTTCCAGGACGGCCGCTCCCCCGGCCCCCCGCCGCCGGTCGGCGTCAAGGCAGTGCCGCTCTCCGCCAAAGAAGCGGCGGCGGCGGCGGCGGCGGCCCAGCAGCAGCTCAACCATGTGGACGCCTCCTCCAAGGCAGCCTCGGCGGGGCTGACCCAGTCCAGCCTGGACCGCTACGGGCTCAGCGCCGCCGCGGCGGAGCAACGCAGCCGCTTCGAGTACCCGCCGCCGCCGGGCAGCCTGGGCAGCAGCCACGGCGCCCGCCTGCCCAACGGGCTGGGGGGGCCCAACGGCTTCCCCAAGCCGCCTGAGGACGGGCCGCCGGAGCTGAACCGGCAGAGCCCCAACTCCTCCTCCTCCTCTTCCTCCTCCCGCCGCGGGGCGCACGGGGGGTTGGTGTCCGGCCTGCCCCCGGGGGCCGCCGGCGCCCAGATGAACGTGCCCCCCAACCTGCTGCCGCAGACCTTGCTCAACGGGCCCGCCGCCTCCGGCGTGGCGCTGCCCCCGCCGCACGGGGGCCTGAGCGGCCGCGGCGGCGGCGGTCCCCCGGCTCCCTCCGCCTCCTCCCAAGGGGGCACCTGCGGCGGCGGCGCCGGGGGAGGCGGCGGCTCGTCCTCCGAGGCCTGCGGCAAGCGGCCGGGCTCGGTGTCCAGCAGCGACCAAGAGCGGGAGCTGAAGGAGAAGCAGCGCAACGCGGAGGCGCTGGCCGAGCTCAGCGAGAGCTTGCGGAACCGGGCCGAGGAGTGGGCCAGCAAGCCCAAGATCGTGCGGGACACGCTGCTCACTCTGGCCGGCTGCACCCCCTACGAGGTGCGCTTCAAGAAGGATCACGCCCTGCTGGGCCGCGTCTTTGCCTTCGACGCCGTCTCCAAGCCGGGCATGGACTATGAGCTGAAGCTCTTCATCGAGTACCCCAGCGGCTCCGGCACCGTCTTCTCCAGCGCCTCCGGCGTGGCCAAGCAGATGTACCAGGACTGCATGAAGGACTTCGGCCGCGGCCTCTCCTCGGGCTTCAAGTACCTGGAGTACGAGAAGAAGCACGGCTCCGGCGACTGGCGGCTCCTGGGGGACCTGCTGCCCGAGTCCGTGCGCTTCTTCAAGGAGCTGGTGGGCGCTGACATGCTGCCGCAGCCCTACCTGGACGCCAGCTGCCCCATGCTGCCCACGGCGCTGGTGAGTCTCCCGCGGCCGGGGGCCGGGGCCGGCGGGGCGCAGGGCACGGCCGCCGCCTCTAGGGGACCCGGCGGCGGCGGCGGCGGCGGCGGCGGGGCGATGCGCAAGAGGAAAGCCTCTCCCGAGCCCTCGGACTCGGCCGAGGGGGCTCTGAAGCTCAGCGACGAGCAGCAGCGGCAGCAGTGGATGGCCAGCCAGAGCGAAGCGCTCAAGCTCACCATGTCGGCCGGGGGCTTTGGGGCGGTGCACGGCGGGGGCCCCCCGCCGCCGCCGCCGCCGCCCCTCGGGCCTCACTCCAACCGGACCACGCCGCCCGAGTCCGCCCCCCAGAACGGACAGTCCCCCATGGCCGCGCTCATGTCGGTGGCCGACACGCTGGGCAATGCCCACTCGCCAAAGGACGGCAGCTCGGTGCACTCCACCACGTCCACCCGCAGGAACAGCAGCAGCCCCGTGTCGCCGGCCTCGGTGCCGGGCCAGCGCCGCCTGGCCTCCCGCAACGGGGACATGAACCTGCAAGTGGCCCCTCCTCCCCCCAGCGCCCACCCCGCCATGGACCAAGTGCACCCCCAAAACATTCCGGACTCCCCCATGGCCAACAGCGGGCCCCTGTGCTGCACCATTTGCCACGAACGCTTGGAGGACACCCACTTTGTTCAGTGCCCCTCTGTGCCCAGCCACAAGTTCTGCTTCCCTTGTTCCAGAGAGAGCATCAAGGCCCAAGGGGCGACTGGCGAAGTCTACTGCCCCAGCGGAGAGAAATGCCCCCTAGTCGGTTCCAATGTGCCTTGGGCATTTATGCAGGGCGAGATCGCGACCATTTTAGCTGGGGACGTTAAAGTGAAAAAGGAGAGAGACCCTTGAGTAGGAAATCCAATCCCTTCAGACTCCTGAAGATGTAGAATTGTGAATATAACAAACTGCAAAAGTTAGTCTTATGTATAGACATTATTTTCGTCGTATGTTTCTATATTTTGAAACAAAGGTATGTACTCTTCTTCATTTGAAGGATAGAGCTGGTTTTTGTTAAACAGAATATAATATTGTTTGGTTACTACATAATACCTGTTCTCATTTCTTTGGCAGTGTGTTGGCTAGGTACAAAGTTAATAGCCCTTAGCGATTACCTGCTGCTGGTGTGTATTTTTGTAAATGTATGCACTTCTCTGAAAGAAGAAGAAAAACACAAAAAAATGAAAAAAAATTTTTTTTTTTTGCCAAGGCCAGTGTTGATGCCTAAAAAATTGCTACAAAAATGGTGACAGCTTATGTTTTACAAGCCCTGAGTGTTAGTCCTTCACTTTTATTTTTTTCGTTTTCGTTTTTTGTTTGCAAAACGGTGGGGTGGCTCTGGGGGGAGGGTGTTTTTTTGTTGCAAGTTTGTAAGGAAAATGTTTCAGTTTGTTTCTATTGATCTGAACGTTTTTAATCTTCATGTGTTTTTTGTTTTTGCTTTTATTGATGCACGGATGCTTTTGAACAGTAGAGCAAAATGCTGTACATGAAAAACATGCTCTGTTTGTCCTTTATACATTTCTGTAGTTAACAGAACACTGTAATGTGCCTTGGAGCTTAGTAAATTGTAATAAATTCAATTGATATTAATACTTCTCGAGTAGCAAGTTTTATTTTTCTCAGAGCTTAGGCAGCATGCGCAAGCCCTGTTGCCTTTTTTAAAAAGTCTCCATTATACCAAGAGCCTACAGTTCGTTGTGATAATTGTGGCACTTGTACGCACATTTTCACATATATGTAGTAAGATGATGATGTTGATGGTGTTATCAAACTTATCTAAATCTTGGCATTGTGCCTATTTACATTTCACCTTTAATGTTGCAGTAACAGTTGCTGACTAAGCATTTTCTATTTACTGTTTCTGCATCTCATTTCCTCCTCCCTTCTTCCCCCCCCCAGCTCTCCAGCTGCAACCAGTGTTTGCAATACAGGATGCATCCATTGCCTGCGCAATTTAATAAGGCTTGAGATTTGAAACGAAGCCCTCTTTCACAAAAAAACCCAGCATCACGTGGTTAATAATTTTAGTTGATTTTAAGAGCAGTCATCGAAGCTCAGCATTAGCCATAGACTCTTGGTAAAGCAGGACTGTAGTTGAGCACAGCACAAAAAAAGGTAGCGGGAAATAACAGCTTCTACAGTTGGTGTTGCAGCTGGTGGGGTACCTACCCCATTTAGGGAGTGACTTTTCATAACTGAGCTGGTGAACGGTTCAGGGGCTGTGTTGTGTTTTCAGGTGAGGAAGCTTAAAGCACTGAAGTGAAATGCTTTCGTTTTGGCAACTGTCATACGTGATTCTTTGTATAATTAACTTTTTATGTGACACTGGCGTTTTCTGGAGATTGGGGAGCAGTGCAATACCTGTTAGGTGATCAACAGGCGAAGTAAATACACAGGCCTCACACTAGCTAGAAAATGCAAACAAACCTAATGTGAACTTTGTCCTTTCCAGGAGGAAAGATAGAAAACTCCTAACAAAAACAGCAGCCCTGCAGAAATCCTTTCCAGTTTGACCAGCAGAACACAGAGCTGTTCCAAATGCAACAGTGTCATAGGTTATGAGCTCTGAGTTTTATTGAATATTAAGGATCCCCACACCCCAAAATCCCAAGAGGTACTTTTTAAAAGTCTTGGGTGGCATTTGGTATCTGCCTGCTCTTAATAAGGCATTTTTCATTTGTATTCGTGGTGGAAAGGATGGTAGAAGCCTTGAGACTATATGCTTAATGTGCCTACGGATTTTTGCCTCCCTTGTATAGGTACATACTCTGGCTATTTTGTGCGGGTGTGTGGGTGGGTTATGTTTTGAGATTCAACCTTTGGCATCACTGTGATTTCAGATGACGTGTATATATTTTTTTTTTCTGCCAAGTGATATATTGGTGCTTAAAAATCTCAGAACATATTGTTCTTATGTAATGAATTGGAGGGAATAATGCAGAAAAATAATGTTTTGAGTTAATTATTAGATCCAACCTATACATTTTGAGTTAATTATTGTATACAGCCTGTAAGGTTTTTAGAGCATAGATTTGTACTGATCCTATTCTCAATTATTTCTAAGCATGCAGTTCCCACACAGCAGTTTATTTCTAAAGCACAAGACAGGGGGACTAACATTGTGAGCTCATGACTGGCAGAGAAAAAAATTGTACACATGGATAAAATTCGAGTTTAAACCTAACAAGGAGAGAAGTAATATTCATGTGTGAATTGCAGCTGCCATTAAAAGAGAGAAAACTACTGGCTATTCAACACTTAATTGTGTCACAGAAGCGTGAATACCCTGATTTATATAAACAGAACCACTCCTGTAATCTCGAAATCAGTCATCACTAGTTGGAGTTGGAAAGAGCCCCGTTTGGTGGATTTCTTTAATTGCAGAGCATTCTTGAAAAGCTCTTATCAGTCAGAATTTTAGAAACATAAGCCCACTTATGAGACTCATCAATTTGATTTTTAGCAGGCAAAGGAAAGGTAAGGGGCAGTAGACATAGGTGGAAAATAAGCTTGAAGTGAATTGTAATACTGCAGTTAATTAAAGTTAACTGTAGCTACAGGGCATTTGTTGTATGGAGGTTTTTTGTAACCATGTGACCTTTTCTTTTACTCTGGCTCATTAAGCAGCTAGTCTGGGCATATTAGCCAGCATTTCTTTGAACCCACTCCATAGGTTTTTCTCTTTCTGAAGATGTCCACAGCTGACAAATAAGCTGTAACCTTTTTTCGAGGCAAAGGAAAAGGGAGCCGCTGAGTGAGAGATTCAGCTGATTTCTGTATTTTACAGTAATGCTCCCCTCCCCCATATTTGCCAGCTATTTAAGGTAAAGCCCAATGTTTGCTTGAATAAATCGTGTAAGTGAATTTATTTGTCCAGGTGGTCATTTGTTGTGCTCTCATTCCTTCTTGTAATGAGAAGGAAGTATTTAAATGGTTTATTTTCCCAAGGAGGGTTGGTGTGTTTTTTTTCCAGTTAGATTATTCTCGACATTTCTTTTAATAGCCTTGTAGCCTATTTTCTAAGAAATGGGTTAGAACATGTGTGTCACTGGATGTTTGTTTTTCAAGCATTGGCAGCTCTGCGCGAGTTGGAGATGGAAGTGTTTGTGCAGCGAAGAGATGCTATGTCCGTTTGGGGGAAATACTACACAGTTCCATCAGGAGCTTGAGTTCACCAATGCTAACTGGTGTCATTTAGTACAAACCTTGTTATGTTTGTTATTTGCTTAGCAATGTTGTGTATGTGAGCATGCTCTTTCCCCCCTCCCCATTTAACATTTGAGCTCCAAACTAGTCAGGACTAACATTGTTTTGAAACTGCAATCTCTTCAAATAGGCTGGCTGCCAGCATAGCTTTGCAGAGCTGCAGCAGTCACTGGAAAAAGGGTTGTCTGCTTCTTTATGCGTCTTGCAAGCTGAGTGTTTCTTCCCCTCAAGGGAAAGGGCTTTGTCTCCTTAGAGCTCTCAGGTTCCCAGCTTACTACGCAGTAGGCAGTAGTCACTTTGCAGCTTCCCTCTTCCCTAGGTCTTGCCATTTTCTTTTTTTTTTCCCGTGGTATGCAGCCATTCTCCATTCATAGTAGGATGGTTTGTGTTGTGCATTAGCAGCCTCTTTCTCTGCCAAAGTGACACATCCTGTAGATTTGCAGCAGAGTACTGAACTGTCACTGTAATGCTGACTCTTGTAAGGCTATTCTTGAAGCAGAACAGCTTCCCCCTTGGCGTTCAGCCATCAGAATCCATTACAGCATGCATTTTGTACCCAAAACATAGCTCTGTACCTACATAGTTGTCCTTACAATCATCCCCTGGAAGACACAGAGGGCATAGTTATACCCTCCTGTATAGAAATAGGCACTGCTGGGTTTATTTTCAAAATGTCTAAGAACTGCGTACTGAGCTTTTGTTGTTTTAGCCCCTGCCTTAAAACCTGTAATGCAGACTGGGAAGGGGATTGCCTCTGCTGATGGGGTGATGCAAAAAGAACTGCAGACGAAGTCTTTTCCCTGGTGTATGTCTTAAAAGAAGGATTAGGTGTGTGTGCACTGAGCGAGGCTACTACTGGGCTCCTCTGACGACCCAGCCGAACATCTCCCTCTCCACGTGTTCGCCACAGGACAGCCCAGCCCCATGTTGCTGACCCTGACTGGGAGGCTCTGCGGGAACCCAGCTCTTCTCCCTGGGAACGGGCTCGCCTACCTCTGTGAGACGAAACACGGGAGATTACGTGTCATTTCAAGTTTCTGACAGCAAACCCACTCTCTTTCAGCCATTCAGGGAACTGTAGAGTGAAAAGCAGAAGGGAGCAGTTAGACATGTGAATGGGAGGGGGAGGATGCTCGTCACTAGTCTGTCCGGCCAGTACGGTCTCTGACTGGTTGGACTGGCTGAGCTACTTGGGGCCAGGTAGGTTCAAGATTGCAGTCTGACTACTGTGCTTGGCTCGACGAAATGAACCTTGCTGGTATCGGTGTGCATTGCTGACAGCGGCCGCAGCTACCCCGAAGTGTCCTTCTCTCTCCCCCCTCACTGACACACAGCCCCACAGCCCTGCCTGCGGCTGGGCTGAGATTGCATTCCCCTCGTGCTGTGTGCCTTGCCTTCCCGATGCGCCCTTGTAAGGTTATTTGGAGGCGGTGGGAGCAGGGGTGGAGGTGAGGAAGGTCAAGCTTCTTAGGTTTCAGCTGATTTGGCATCCGCTCACAGCCCTTCCCCCCCGGAGCCCTGCGCAGCCATATGCACTCGCTGCTGCTTTTATGACCCTTTGCAAAGAAACCTCAAAGATGTGAGCGGCTGTCGAATGGCAACTTATTTTTCAGGAAAACACCCCCTTCCCGCACGGATCGGCTTTAACAGCGAGAAGGCTGTGTTTTTTCCTTGTCCCCAAAGAGAGCTGTAGCAGGGAGCTGCCACTTTCTCTCCAGCTGGCACTGCTCTCCCAGCAGTACCAGGTGCGCCAGGGCAACCAGCTCCCCCGAGCCTGCTTCACTGGGGTCTTTTCCTCAGTTTTTTGGCCAGCGCAAAGGCCCTTTGCTTTGTTCAGTGCTCTCTGAGTGGAGGCTGAGCCTGGCACCCCTGCCGCAGCACGGAGTGGCTTGGCACGCCTGCAGCACGGCAGCTCGGGCAGTGACTGGGAGGCGGCGAACCGAACCGAGCGGAACCGAGCCGCGCCGGGCTGGGCCGGCGATGGGGCACCGGGCCACCAGGGCATGTAATTGCCGCTGGCCTGGGCCTGGCCTAGGCAGCCATGTGATCCCCCGCCTGCCTGCCCGCCCGCCCGCCTCTGCGCAGGGGCTGGGAATGGGGACATGAAACATGTCTGTGCAGCTTCAAGGAGCCGAGCAGAATTCCCCACTGTCATCATCCTCCTCCCCTCCCTCCCTGCAGGCTGCCAGAGGGGAGGGCTGATTACAGCTCCGCTATTGTTCAAGTAACCTACAAATGGATTTGCATGGAGGCAGGTTGGGAGGGGCAGAGGGGTGGGATTTATTAGCAGCAGCTAAATTCGTCAGGATTACTATTAGGCTGGGAGCTTCTCAATGGGAATGATCCCTGCGTGAGCGGTGGGGTGGAGGGGAGGGACTGGAAAGCTCCTTTTCTGCAAATAGGTGAAGGGGTGGCTGGCTCCAGCCGAGGAGGGGAGGCAGGCAGGCAGGGTGCAGCTGGCTGGGGACGGTGCTTCACCTCGGTTTAAACTGTAACCCTCTATTCCGAGCACGCAGCTCCTGGCAGCGCCGCTCATACCAAAGCCTTGACTCAGGGTTATCTGCATGCTGGGTAATAAGCAGCGTCACCAGAGGAATGTGCAGAGAAAGCAGCCATGCTGCTGCAAGCCTCCGCTCGCTCCTCAGGCAAACCACTGATTTAGCAGCCTGCTTCTGCCTGTGGGCTGCTGAAGACTGGCGAGGGGCGGGGGGCTTCTCCTGGGGGGGGCAGCCCCAGATCTGTTTTGAAGCCAAAACAGCGCTCTGCCCTTCCATAAGTAAGTGCTTTTTTATGCAAAGCTGGCCGGGACTTTGCTAACCATAATTGAGGACTGCGCCCAGGAAAGGGTGAAGTTGCTCCTCGAGTCACTACGTTAGTTTATCCGTTTTCCAGATGGGTAATCTCAAGTGTTTTAGCCAAGGTCACACGGCAAATGCCTATCAGAATGAGGGACACTGTGGCCTTTGGTTACTGCCCCAACTGCTAGTCTCCCTTCCTCTGGGATAGAAGCATGTTGTTAACAACTGTGTACAGCTGAACTCAAAAGCACTTGAACAACACAGGTGTTTGGGAACAACAGCATTCAGTGCCAGGCCATTTGTCTGTAGCCTGCGTCCTTCGCTCAGATAACTTCGAGGCTGGAGGCTGTTGCCGTTCTTGCTGATGCAACATACCAAGGGCTGGGGTGAAGGAGAGTGCATACCTGTGTGTCAGAGGTAGGAGCTCCCCTTTGGCTATGATGGAAAGCACAGCACATCCAAATCAAAGACGGGAGGGGGTTGCTTTGAATTGCTGTATTCTGGACCTATCTGAGGCAATCTTACTCTTCACTGCACGCTTCATGGTAACGAGACAAGATCATAGCATAGCCCAGGTTTTCATTTGAACATGTCCAGGCTGGCACATAGTTGGGGTAAGGACAACGCGCTTTTGTAGGTTTGATTTGTGTCAGAGCTAGGGGCAGAACTAGGGCAGGAGTGGGGAGCCTGAATATCTGGTCTGCTACTGGAAAATACAGGCCGCTGACTTGAAGACGTTGCAGGCTTATTTGATCTAGCGTGATATGCTAGACGTTTTCTCTTAGAACTCTCTTCCTCAGTGTCTGTAATTTATTTCTGTAAAATAAAAAGAGAAGGTACAAAACATCTAGGATTAAAACAACTGAAAGAGCTCTCTTCTTCCTGCAGTAAATTTTGGAGTATTTTTTATTACTTGCTCGGTGTTGTTGATGTGCTTGACTCCCTGTTACATGTAAAGATAATTCCTCCCTGAAGAACTCAGACTGCATTGATAAGAAAGGCCAGTTGGTGCATCTATTTTATCCCACCTCCTTCAGTGAAAGATTATGCCATGTATCTTATCAAAAGGATGCAGCCTTTCAAGAGCTGTACCTTGGTAAGTATACACACTCACTTTTGGCAAACATTTGCTGTGGTTTTGAGCGGTTCTCTCCCTCTGCCCCCACCTCCCACAGTCAACTCTTCTGTTCATCCAACTGTACTCCTTCAGCTGTGCTCATTGCATCATTTCTGCTGGAGGGGAGGCAGAAAGAGGTGCAGCCATCAGGGATAGTGTCAGCTGTGTGATCTGTGGACATCTAGTCACGTTGTGCTAACAAGGACCTGCAGCCTAAGACAGATTCATTAGTCAGCATCCTTGATAGGATGTCTAGTGGCTTGTGTGACAGTTAAATACCAGGAAATGATGCAGAAATTCTCATGCTCTTGTGTACCTGTCTTTCCTCATGCTAGAAGAGACGATGGCGTTTCTTGGGAACTGCACTGCACATGCTTAATACAAAGAGCAACTCCTTTCAGCTTTTTGCATGATTAGTTGCAGCTCTCTGCCTAGATCTTCCTTGTTCTGATGGCTGGATTTTTACAGTAGTGTGTTCTACATATTTTGCAAGTTACAGCTTGAAACTTCCTCCTCGCACAAGGTTCTGTCATTTGAAGGAACCCCACCCTGCTCTCCCTTGAAGATCTGCAATCCCAGGCTGTGTTTGAGCATGCCTGGGGAGGCAGGTGCAGCCTGGCTGGATCCTCAACATTACCTACAAATAAACACTGTTTAAACAAATTGGACTAATAAGAACATTCAAGATTGAAGTAATAATCAGGACAGGTTTTGCTCTGTCGTCTTCATTCCATGCTTTTCCCATCCTCTCTCCCTCTGAGTTATAATCCAGAATATACGACATGATCAAGTTGCTATGGAAATCAGTTACAACATAACTCCACAGAACTGTATAACAATAACAGTTGTTAACAGCACCTTTGTTGAAAACAACACATCAGGTTAAAGTCCCTTTAAAAAAAAACACATTTCCTTCCTGCTATTGCAAATAAGGAGTTACAAAAAGATTTATTTTCTAATATTTTAAGGAAAAAAAATCCTTCCAGTGCAGAGCCTGTAAATAGAGTTGTATTCTTCCTCATTTGCCCAGTATTTGTATAGCCATCGGGTCTGTCCTCCAGCCCAGAAAAGATGGCAAATGCTTAAAACCAGTACAGGTTCTTCAAACCTTAGAACCAAGGGACCAGACCAGAGCAAGGTTATTTCTCTCTGCTCAGAGCAGGCCCTTCGTGCTCGTATCGCAGTCCAAGTCTGTGGGAGCTGTAGGCTGTCACCTGCTCCACACAGTTTCCTCCTCAGGTGAGCTCTTTATAGAGTCACCTGATTCCTGCCCAGCACTGTGAGAGTCACCGTATTACTTGCTGCAAGCATTTAAGGGATCGGTCCCCAGCAGCGCACACACAATTACACTCAGGGCCTTGTCCAAACTAGTTCTATGGTTTTATGGGAACCTATTTCATTACCACACAGACTTCTCAGTGATGTTCCGTTTCAGGGTTGTCAAGTCTGCATACTGATACACCAGCTTTCCTTGATGGTTAAAGATGTCTGGGCCTGGGTAGCTCTTTTTACTAAGCTTCTTAAGCCTTTTTGGCTGTTGTTCCCTAAAGAAGCCTGGCAATGTAGTCACCAGACTTCTCTCGATTTTTCATTCGGGCAACAGTGGAGTTCCCACACAATCTGAGATTATTCGGTCTCAATTCAACATTTTACCTCTCACTCACTACTCAAGACTTGCTCTGGCTGCCTCATGCAGGAAGCTGCTGTGTTGAACAGAGGCCTCCACCCATGGATCAAATGGCATAACACGTATCTATATATGCTGGGCACATATCTATATATGCTCCAGTGAATGATCCCTTCATGTGCGCAAGTTTGCATGCCAGCTGCATAGTACTGGAGTTTCCCTGCTCTCAGGAGGACCTTCTGTAAGCTGATGTAGGGCTAATAATTCTAAAGCTTTTCGGCAAGCTGCAAGTCTTCCTTGGCCTTTTGTAGCAGAATGCTGTAGTCTGTCACATGAATTCATTCCCTCCACCTCTGTTTCCTCCATCATGTTACTTGGAGAGGAGTGCCCAGAGTGGCAATCAGTTTAAGCTCTAGCAGCAGACCCTGCGGATATCATTCCAAGGCTACCATTCTCATTTCTGAACATACAGGTAGTGATGTTCCCTAGCTGTTTGATTGCTATAAATGAGCACATTCCCCATGAATGTAATGCAGCCCAGATGCAGTGACAGTATGCCTCTGGAGCCAGACTCACCCTGGCCAGAATAAGAGCCAAATAGCTCAACACTCTATGCTTCTTGGCCCCCTCTCATTGGGGAGGTTCTCTGTAGCTACTCAGCTTTAACCCTCTACACCAGCAGGAGCAGGCATTCAGGGATGCAGATGGGCATTTGAGGACAATGTTTTAGCTCCATCAGCACAGAGCTAAGCCAGCCCAAACTACCTTCTGCCAGTCCAGCAGTACTCCCCAGACCCCATGTCAGCATACATTGCAGCAGTCTCTCCTGCTGAGGTGCAAGCTGCAGTTCCTGTTGCTTTTGTTGACTTGCAGGAGGAGTGCCTGGTCTGCTGCTAGTTTTGCAGCAGCAGATAAACAGCACTTCTGTCTTTCTCCCTCACAACAGAAGAATCCATTGAGATATGTGAGATATCCATTGAGATATGGTTTTGCCATTATCTTTTATGTAGCTGCTCTAGTTTTCTCTTAGTGATACAGTCCATTTGCCTGTCAGGGTGCTTCATGGTACACAAGCTTCTGGTTTACTTTCCCCAAGGATTATTCTGTCTCAGGGTCCCAAGTCCATTCAGTCAGCAGTTTGTCCCCCTTTGAACACATAGCTAGAGGGGCCCACTTGCCACAGGAGGGCAAACCACACAAACTCACCCATTTAATTTGCTCCCACTACTAAGACCTTTCTGTAATTCCTCTGGCTCCTTCCCTACTGGGCCTGATAACCTTACATAGCTGGTTTGCTCCAGGTCCATGGGTCTTTAGAGAGGCAGGTTACACTTAGCAATTTGTTTGCAAATACATCAAGGAAGCTTTGTATATGGTATAAGCATAGCGTCTCCTACAAAATGCTTTTTTCCTCTTCGGGAATTTGTGAGGTTAAACTAGATATGAGTGACAACCATGAATGATGAAAAGCCCTGAGTCCTTCTAAGTATCATTGTTTATTTGGAAGTGTGATAGATGTTAGGATTAGAATGAAGTACACCTTACTTGGGACAGAAGAACTACTGTTGCTTTTTACCTCAGTAGCTTGAAATACATTTCACTTACAGATACACTTACATTCTTGGCCTGCGTGGCTTTCCAGTGCCTCTTAGAAATTCTTGAGCTTACAAAAGTGGTGCTGACTTGCTACTGTATTTATTTCCTTATAGAAATGAAATTGCTGAGTGTGGGAAGGGACGGTTGCCGTCAGGAAAGATGAAGAAATGGAAATGTACCTCTTTTGGGACATGTGTCAAGGAGATCTGGAGACCCTTAGCCTGAAATAGAGGATGAAGTAAGAACAAGTGCCAGAAGCAAAGGCGAGAAAGGAAAACTAGACAAGCTCTATCCTTCAGCAGGTGGGGGTGAAAAAGAGAGGGAGACATGCAGAGTTTTCTGGTTTTAAATCTTTGGGAGATGCTCTGAAGCTGTTGTGATGGACAGACAAGTAAGAGCCAAATGGTTGCAGAGTTAGGAGCAGCAAAACTTTGCAAAGCAGCAAAGGCACTGGAAATAAATAAGATAGTTGACCAGCAGGTCATGACGTGAAGAGTCCCTCATTACCAATTCATCCATTAATAAGACACAGTGAGAAGTTCCTGAAATGAGAGGCAACCGATAATCAACAGCAAGGTTGCCATAAGATGACAGGTCTTAAATGTGGATCTTGTCAAATATCTTGATGGTCTTTATTGATATTTTCTTGTATCAGCCAAAGATGTGGAACATAGTTTTTAGAAGACAAAGACATGGTCTTTTCAGAAATGCTTACAATTTAAATACTAAGGGAGAAAGAACAAGTGGGGTTGTTGAAAAGTTTGAAAGTGCTGTTTGAGCATAAAAAAATCAAACCAGTAGGACTTGGCACACCGGTGATAGGTGAATGAGCCAGATAGCAGGTGAAATTTATGGCATATACAGTTGCGCACACTGTGAGGAAACCATTTTCTCAGCATTTTGCCTAGTTTTAAATTAAAGGTACCAGAATATTTGGAGAAAGACCCGATTGCCACTGGATCACTTACGGGAAGCTCACCTTTGTAAATTAGGCACCTTTGAACAGAAAGCAAATGCCAGGATGCATGAGGAATGAAATGCTGAACACTATGTGGAGCTTTGTACCGCCATTACAGGAACAAAAGATCTGCCCTTATCTGAAAGAGTATTGGTGACCCCATCTTAAAAATTATAATGAACTGCTTAAAGGGGCTTGGAGATAAGCCCATGAGAACAGTTAGAGACATGCAAAAGTGTCTCTGCACCACAGCAGAAATGCAGTTATTGTTTATTTATTCTACAGCTAAAGCCCCTTAGTATGCATAAGACTTTGTAGACAAATAGGACAGGTCTGTGCCTGAGGAGTTTGCCTTCTGAGCAAGACAGAGCACAGCGAAGGGAAGCAAACCAAAAGAAGTGTGTTGCTACATGTGCAGAGCAGCGAGGCAGCGGGAGGCTGAGAGAGCCACTGGAAAGGAGAGGTCAGGGTCAAGGGTGCCACCAGAGCCCTCCCAGGGTATGCACTCACCTTGCAGTAAGGCAGGCCCCTCTGGCGTTGCTGTGCCGAGGGAAAGCTTCTTGTTGCATTATCTATGAGGTGTGACCTGTCTGCTTACAACTGCGGTCCTGTAGGAAATATCCTCCAGACTCCACAGACTGTTTTCACTGGCTTCTTTTTCCACATATGCAGCTGCTTTTACGGCAGCTCCGTATTTGTGTGCACGGAAAAGCAGCTGGATTGCACAAACAGCGAAAAAAATTCAAGGAATATTTGAATTCAGAACCAAATTTTGGGGGCATCTGTGTTGCGATGCTTTACTATTCATGCATTCAAGATTTATTTGTGCAAATGAATTTTAAGTCTAATTCCAAACGTGAAAACGGTGGAATTGCACATTTCATTGTAAAATTCATGCTAAGTTACCAAACATGGTACAAAATTGATATCATTTGATATATGTAATTAGCCAGCACATCAGTACACCTAGAAATGTTCATCAAATAGACTAATCATTTTGAGTGGTGAAAATCTTGAGTATTTCCTAATCCAGTTGCACCTAATTTCAGAACAGAAGAAAATAATATTAATAGAATATGTTTTTGTTGCATATTACTTGCTCGGTTCTCGCATTATGTATGCAAATCAGGTAATTTTGTACCTAATTGCCTGATTTGCATGCATAAATGTAGGTTGCACATGTGCAAATGATTTCATTCAAATTTAGTGTATGCCTAATATGTAGAGTGGCTGAAAACTTGAATCTATGTAGCTGAATCTCTCAGAATTTTCACTTAAGGAAAAAGCAAAATTTGTCACCAATTTTGGAGGGAAGATGAAGTAGGTGGGCTTCTTTGGATGATTTTGCAGGGGCAACAACCCTGGAGCCGTGCATTTTTCTTGAGAAACGAGCAATGATATTAATGCCCAGAGAGATAAGTAGGTAAAAGGGATCCTGTTGCTTTAAATGCCATAAGAAAATCGCAGAAAAATGTGACACTTGCCAAGTGGAAAAAGACAGAGTCACTGAGAAGGAAATGTGGCTTTCAAAGTCTAAGATGGTTTAACAGACATTGAAACCTAAGATGAAAAGTGTAAAAATACAATACCAAAATCTAAGTGCATTAAAAATTCTTTCAGGTAATTTCATGGCTATGAAGGGAACTGGACTGACAGTTCTTGTGAATGAAGTTAGGTGACCTTAGGAGAAAGAGACCATGGGCAAGGGATAGAAAAGCTTCATTTGTTGTGCCATGTCATGCATTTCACCTCTGGTCTGGAAGAGAAGGAAGATCTGGACCTGGAAGATTAGCAGAAAAAGAAAAAATCTGGCTCAAGAGCCTGTTTCGTTATGGGTCTCTGTGAGGAGCTCCCAGTACTGGGATTGGATGCGTTGTCACCAGCAGTTTTCATAACGATTTGGAAGGGCAGGAAGTGTCCCTGAGGAAGGGAACTAAAATTACCAACAGTATTTTTTACTGTGGCATCAGCTGTAGTCTAATAAACAGTGGTAGGCTGTTTTCTCCCTATTACTCAGAACTCCTCTGCAAGCTTTATTTGCATACACACGGGTGACAAATACTACTAAAATAAGCATGTAGAAAAATTAGAAGCAATTTGGAGGCACATACGGACTCACAGTTCCAAATTCTTATTCACACTAGTATGAAGTGTAAGGAGGGTCAAAACAGGTATGGTATATGCTCCTTCCAAGGTTCCTTCATGCTGGCAAGAACTGCAAAGAGTTATGGGTGTAAATTAGAATTTGGCACAAAATACCTTTCTGTCCATCTAAGGGCAGGTTTGTCATAGCGCTGCTGACATGAGTATGATATCAGATGATTTCTGACCAACATAGATTTGCTAGTAAGAATTTCTAGTGTCAATGTGTTTATAATGGCAAACCCGTGCTTTTCTTGGAATAGGTTATTTTACTTGAGAAAGGGAGACGAGCTGGAGTAAATTTTACTTTCTATAGGAAGATGCAGCGGCAGGCAGGGAGGGGAAGGTAAGGAGGCTTGCAAAGCAGTTTTGCATGGTGTGACTGAAGCCTATGCACTGCGTGAGGAGCCATGGGAGAGCCGGCGCCACAGCCCCTTTAGTCCCCTCACCTAGTGAGCCTGCTTCTGATACCGCAGAAGCATGGCTTGCCTGTATAAGCTCTGACTACATTTGTAGTGCTTTTCCAGGTTACCTGCCCTGGAGAAGTGCTCCCTAATACAGACTTGACTTTGAGCTCCTTTTTTTTGCTTACAAAACAGTTTTGATGTAAATGAGAATCAAACTCACTTTTTTCCTCCTGTTCTATCAGTGGGAGAGAGAACACCACTTGACTAACACTGTCTTGCCTCTTTGTTTGTGTGCTAACCTCATCAGAGCAGCACATGCAGAGCTCTGTACAAAATAAATAAACCCAAACCCTGGGCTGTATTCCCAGCTCACTCTCTGAATGTTTAGCTAAAGCACAACTTCTGTTAGATTGGAGAGATGCTCTGTTATTTGACTAAATACTGTTATTTCTACTTATTTTCATTCCATCATACAGTAAAAGACACTTTCTATTTTCCAGTTTTTCAGTAGGAGTGAAAAGCATGCCTGATAGTCTTGGAGATTGAAGGTTTCTTGTTTTTCACAGAATGTATATAGCTTGGGTAATACTAACTTCCTCCTCTCGACAGCTTCCCGTTCCTCCCCAGTTTAGTGTTCAGGATTGATTCCATTCTTGATCTCTTTCCTGAGGTTTTTCGTTTGGGTGTTTTCTGCAATTGAGGCAATTACTGCCTGTTGCAATGCAGGGTTTTGTGGTGGGCAGCAGTTCTGTGAAACTGAACTGAAACTGCAAGTCCATCTCAGCAGTGCAGAGCATACAGAACAGGCACCGTACTTCAGCGGCCACTAGCCCAGACAGAATTCAGATCTGGGGGAAGGGGAGAGAGTGGGCACATCACATACCTGGTTACCTGAACCATCGCTTTCCACAAAGCAAGGTCCCCATGAAGGGGGTGACACCGTAACTGTACTAGAACAGGACAAACTCATACCAGAATCCCAGAGGGGGAAAAGCATTTGCATTGTTCATCTTTTTGTTGTCGCCTTGGAGATTACTTTAGTTTCTTGACTCAGATCTTCCATTGGTTCATAATACCTTTTTGCAGAGAGATACAGCTTTCTCCTGGTTGCCTTTTTCCCTCTTTTTTGTAATCCCTGGTTGGCAGCTAAAGCGGTCTAACATTTCTATATAACTGATAAGAGAAATGATTGCCAAGGAGAAAGTTGTTTCTTGAGTACATCCCTCCCCTTGGGTTAAATGTAGGTTGCAGCATCCCAATATAATGACAAGATTGGAAAGCATTTATGCGCTGGTGTAGTTTCTGCTTTGTAGTAACGGAGTAAAACATTCACAGTTGTGAAAATCATACCTGCAAAGACAAGTTTAGTCAGCCTCCGCCTTACTGTATTCAGTCCATACGGTAACGTATTTCCTATTTAAACCAAATCCTCTGGCCTTTGTGTTTTATTGCCTTGTGATGTGCTATTGGCTACAGCATACTGGTTTATTATCTTACCATGTGCACTGCGGTACTCACATTGGTTTTGTACTGCAGGATTGCACAGGGTGCTGGACCAGGAATGTCCCATCCTTTGGATTATAAAATACGAAAGCAAATCTGGAGAGGTTTTACTGCTACGTAAAATTAGATCTGTATTGTATTGTTGTCGCCAAAGATACTTGATTTAGAGCACGTTTGCAGTTGCCATAAATGCTTTGCTTTGTAACCTGAAATCATCTGTATCTCTAGGATGAAAATCTTCAGCTTCAGAAAGTGGTTAAAATTCAAACTGTAAAATAAAGCCTGAGAAACATTTAGCCTTTCTAATCCAAACACAATCTCCATATCTTTTCTGCATATGCACATGTATGCACATGCATTCCCAATCTTGCATATACATTCACAAGGTCACACATTCACAAGCTCGCATACACATTCACAGGCGCTCTCACACAGAGAATGTGTTCTGCAGTATAGCTGGTACACTGGGTATTTTTGAAGACAGAACAAGATGACTGTAAATTGACACTTCCACCCACTAATGAAAAAAAGCCAAGAAAACCTCAGTGGAGAATGAGTTTTATAATTAATGCTGAACAATTTTCATTGACAAAGCAAAAAGAAGCAAGTGGATGGCTGATTTAAATGTTGAATGATTAATGCACAGAGAGGCGGCTGAGGAAAAAGACAAATTCAGGAGCAACTATGGAAATTTATGTATGAGAGAGTCAGCACCATATTCTGATCTCAGTTACACAGTTGTAAATCTGTTATCTTAATGGCAGTATTCAGCTTTCATATTTGCATAGCATAAGTGAAAATAGAATTTAACCCAGAATGCGTTTGTGATTGTGTATTTGCGTGACTGAAAGGGAAGAGATGTGTATGTTTGCATGTGATAAACTGCAAATGCATGAGACTTTTTGTATCTCTTGGTGAGAAATGTAGAGAATGAATGTGTGTGTGATTGTGTACGTGCGTGCCAGTTGTGGGGCTGTCTGACAGTGAGTGGGAGGGTGAGAACGTGTTTGTTCCTAGACTCCCTGGTTGAGTGAAAATGGCTCCTGGAAATGCCGTTTCAGATTAGAGAGCGACGGCTGGAGAGGTGGAGATTTCATTACCTTCCTCTTTGTGTGGTGTTTTAGAGCTGGTAATGTAAAAGCAGAGCTATAAATAATCCAGTCACACCTGTGGTGTCCTCGAGATTTATAGTGCCTGCTAATGCCAGAATCTTTGGGGTGTTTCACTATGCAAAGCAAAATGAGAAATAATCACCCCTCAAACACCAAGGCAATGCAGACCCCACCTGTCTTTTCTGATGTGCCAGGAAAGGAGAGATTCTCCTTCCTACCAGAAGCCCAGGTTTATTCTGAATTTGTGTGTAATGCCAATCACCACGTACAGTGCTCTCTCTTGTCCTTGCCTTGAGGGTTGGGGCTGATCACCACCTGCCTTGGGTGCGTGTGCTGGGAGAGGAGGGTGTAGAGGTCACAGGCAGTAGTTTGCTGTGTGCAAGCTTTTGAGATGCAGGGGCTGTATTTTTAGCTGCTCCAGATTCTCTCCTGGCTGGGATATGATGCTGAGGAGTTTATTGCTGTAAGGATGTGCCTAGAATACCAGGCAGCCTCAGAAATTTACTGTGCCGCAGAGCCCTGACTCAGTGCTGCTCTGTGACTTTCCTGTGTTGCTTCCACGCTGGAAAGAGAGAAAAAATGGTTCCTTATGTTCCCGGCTGCTGCTGGCGCTGGAGGGACAGCTGCTGTGATTTAGTGAGAAGCCCTGTTGCAGGGAAGGACAGCAGCTCTAGATCTGGCTAAACTGTAGTTTGCTTAGTGAATCTGCCCTCAGATTTCTTCTCAAATATTACTCTAGATTTTTGTCTGAACAGTAGCAATAAACATACGCTGCCTTTCATTTCTGCATTTCCCAAGCATGTCTATAATGCCCTGCAAGTAGTTTTTTGCTGCTGTACACGCTAAATGCTTCCAAAATGCTAGGGACATTTCACAGGTAGTTTCTCTGTGTGGCATTTCAGGGGAGGACGTGGAGAGACGGCCATGGGTGGATTTCTGTACACCTGACTGCAAGGAAGGTGGACAGCCAGCATCCCTGCAGCCAGAGGGGTGAGAATTCGCTAGGGATACTCCCTGTGGTGAGTCCTGTAGAAAATGAAATTACATTTGTGGTTCTTCTGTCCCACTGGTGCAGGTGCACCTGCAGGTTTGAAATGGTGTTTTCTACCCCAAAACCCACTTGAATTGTGAGACCCAGTACATTTGCAAAGTAAATTTCTATATATGAAAGATCAGCAGCTGACTTCTTGACAATCTAAACCCTGAGGAGCCTAGCTTGCCCCTTATGACTCTGGTGAAACAGCATAAACGCTAGATGAAGGAAGATGATTTGTACCGTCAGATTTTTTAGGAATGAGAAATGAGTATGAGATATGCTGAAGAGACCTAGCAGGACACTCGCACTCCGTCTGCTTGAGAAACATGGTGAGACCCCATGTATTCTCCTGGGGTTTGGCTGTATCGTACTCCTCAAGGAGCGGGCTGTTCTCTATCACTGCCCGAGGGAGGCTGGCAACAAGGAGCCGAAGCCCGTCTGCTCTTGCTCGATGCCGAGCTCTGGTCGAGGCTCCCTGCTGCCCCCTTGTTGCTGGAAATAACACTGGAAATACGACGGACTACCGTTTTCACATTGCGATGTGAGAGCTTTGACTAATATCCTCACATTTGGGGGAAAATCGTAGACCTCACATAGGAATGTCTGTCTCATTGCTGTGGTATCCGGAATAATAAATACAGCAATCGCAGCTGTAACGCCTAGTGCTTGTCTGAACTGCTACATTCTCAGAAGCACAAACATGAATGAAGGGCAAGCTATATAGAGAGGCGAGGTTTGTAGGCAGAGGCAGTATCTTTTTTCAACTTTTTAGTCTTGCGAAACACAGACAAGCTTTCAGCCATACAAGCTCTCCCATCACACGCTTACTTTTCTTGTGTGCTTAGGTCACCACAGCTACAAAAACCTACTGCTCTAGTAAATGCTAGAAAGTGAAGCTGCAGTGACAAGAGTGTTTCCTTTCGAAAGCAGCCCTGGCAAATGCCACACGCACAAAGCTTGGAGCAGCTCTATGCGAGTACGGAATAGCTTGCATTTTAATTTTGTTATTTATTCTTTACTTTCCTTGGGTCACTAGTGCTCAAAAGTTGTTGCCATCCACATTGTATACAGGAAATCTATTCAAAATTATTTTAGTGTCTCACAGCTCAGTTCCTGCTTGGTTTGCTGGTTGGTTTCTCTTCTGAAAATAATAATCAAATTGGATTCTAAATTGCTCCTTGTTTGCAAAGGCCAGTGGCTATGAATGGGATACGGAGAATGAACTCTACTCTGTCCAGTCATGAATGGTAGCCAGGTCAGAGCTGAGCCGCATTGGCAGGAGGCAGTGATGTGGGAAGCTTGCCCTGCCATTATCTATTCTGTAGACAAGCAGCGGATTTAATTCTCAGAGGATCTCAAGCCTATAATAAAATCTCAATGGGAGTAAAAAATCCTGACCCAGAAGGCGGTGGCATGTTCTACTTGTCCTCCATCGTCATGAGTGTAAGTGTGGCTCTGCATCAAGGGAGCTGCGTGACAATTTTGTGGAGCCTGGGTAGCAGAAGAAACCCATCCCCCAGTGTTCTGCTGGAGTCTCTGTGAGGTGGGTATTTATACTGCTAGTGAAAAACAGAAGGAAAAATGAGAGTGTCTCTAACACATGTAATCTGCAGAAAAAATAACACATTTGCATGTCTGTTTTAAGCAAGGAATCTTTGCTGCTAAGGGAATAGTGGTGTGCATGCCTTTTTCCCTCTTGCATGCTGTTTTCTAGGCCCACATCCGTGGACATGCATTGAAAATCTGGCATTTTTCTTGAGCTGGCATCGCTGGGTGACCTCATGCACCTACTTGTCATCTCAGCAGTTTCAGCTTCAGTGTTCCTCCTTAGATTCATTAAGAAAATATTTACTATCAGAAGAAAGGAAGGCGCCCTGTGGCCTGCTGTGCTCCCCACAGCCAGGCCAGTAAAAACAGAGCCCCAGAGTGCTTTCCGAGGGTGCAAGGGTGATTTCAGGGCACTTCTGTCCCCTTGGAAACAGGAGAAATGGGTCACAACTACAAAAAGTGACCAAACCCCAATCAGGTGACCTTCTGCATTTGAGGATGTTTAGCAGGATGTTTGCAAGGTGATTCACTTAAAATCTTGATTTTTTTAATAAATCACCACTTTTAGAGGATTCTGGGAGGCTGAGGGGAAAATCTGCTTTCCCTTTAGTTTGGGGGTTTGTGGGTTTTTGCCCTAGAAGTCTCTTTTTAATCACACATGCACAAGCTTGTTATCAGAAAAGCTGCTGGGGACTCCTGAACCTTTTAGCACTGATGTTGTATGTGCCTGGTTTTTTGTAAAGGAAAACGAAATGGAAGCTATTATCTGAGGGGAGCTTTCATCATAGCGGTGAGGCTGGGTGCTGCTCAAATATACTAACACAAAATGTGAGACAAATGTTGCCTCCTCCAAGCCAGCTTCAGACCTCAGCAGTGAGAGCTTTCCACTAATCTGGCTGTTCACAGCCCCCGCTCCGGCATCCATCTTGGGGTTTGCGGGATGCAGTTTCCCTTCCCGTCCCTCGGTCCGATCGGGCAGGAGCAGCATGTATTCCTCTGCCTCCAACCCCGTCCCCGAGCTGCACTGACATCTCGCTTTGCCCCCCC
>NW_010973368.1:4608117-4651298 GCF_000737465.1 Haliaeetus leucocephalus | reverse complement strand
CTCTCCCAGCCCAGCCGGGAGGCTGGGAGGATGATTTAGAGAGCACAAGGGGGCCTGGAGCCAGGGAGTCACCCTGCTGCTGTGCGGGGAAAGCTAAATTTGGGAAGCGGGATTTCTCCTGTATCGCCAGGCCTGGGTGGGCAGCACCGTCTCCCCGTGACTCTGCAAAGCAAATTACCTCAGTAGCGTGAGCTCGCCGGCTCTTCCTCCCCTCTCCCTCCCCTCCCAGCGAAAAAAGCCACCGAGCGCGGCAGCAGGAGCTGATTCAGGCCACCGGTGCTCGGTCCCTTCAGAAAATGGGGCTGGGAGGGATGATGGAGGAGGGGCTGCAGAGCAGAGCGTGCTGCTGACCTGCTGAATTATGACTTTAATGCAGTCGCTTTAATAACTTGCTGTAGCTCCAACCACCAGATGCAATTTATGGCAAAGCAGGCGCCCAGGCATTTTTCTTTCTATGAAGACTAAGCAGATCTCTGATTACCACCCCCTCCCCCCAACCCATTACCTTCCCCCGCTTGCTCTGCTAATGGAAAAATGTTATGTGCCTGTGTGCTTTTTCCCCAAGCTCTGTTTTCAGGAAATGGTGGAGAATGAGAAACTAACACACGTGCACACACACGCGTTTGCGGGAAAGATGGCTTTTACTCTCCATTCTTCAACCACGCAAAATTCCTCCTGCTAGCAGAATTGCTGGTCCTTTTTCTAAAACCTTACAACTTCAGCCAGAAGCGAGGCAAATTCCAGGACTGATTTGTAGGGAAAAAGAAAGACCCTCTTCCTCCATCTGACCAAAATCGTCTGAAGTCTGAGTGATTTCACTGCATAATGCAAACCCCACTGCCTCTCAGATCTCCCTGCTGTAAGGAGGGCTTGAATACAACCCCCAAACAAACAAACAAAGCCAAACCTGGGAATGATGAATAGGCAAACCGAATTCAAGTTTTAATTTTGTATATGATGATTGTATACAATAGATGGGTGCGTTAAAAAAGCAATGCACAGATAGGCAGGCAGATACCCTGCCAGTTCTCCTATTTTAAAGACCCATTCATTTTCCATCTAAGGGAAGAATTCTTCCTCCCACTCTCCTCCTCTCTCTCCTTTTCTGTGATTTGCATGATCATTTGCTACATATATTATGAATTACTGTTTACCTTAGTCCACGGCTTCAAAGCAATTTCCCAAATAAATTTCACTGGATCAATAAACTCTGATTCTGTTTTCTTTTCTAAATTGAGGGAAAGAAAAATAGTAGGGAGAAGTAAATGTTTTCATTTTAGCCAAATGGAACAAAAATTTGAGTTAAACAGATGTGCCCATTTCTGAATTCTGAGGGCTCACACAGAAGCCCTGTGATTCAACTGTTTTGTATCTTATTTTTGCCTTCCCTTTCTGGAAAAAAAAAAGTATATTTGGAACTGCAGCCCTGAAAAATGGCATGTACTGCTTTGAACCCGTTGAAAGGGTGTCCATACAAGGCATCGCGGATCAGTCCTTCGTGACTGTTAAATATTTAACAGCAAGGCAAATTCCTCCTAGGTTACAGCAAGTACAGTTTGCAATGACCTGCCTCTGCGCTTTCAAAAATGAGTAGCAGGCTCCTGCAAAACATCCAGCCCCTCATTCAGCTAGCATAGCGTTTTCCTCTCAAGCTTTGAGATAGGTAGATTAATATGTAGTATACACTGCTAATTTCTTAGTAAAGAAATAGCAACATATGGGAGCATTCAAGTTCCAGAGAGAAGAGTATAAATTGGACGTTTCCATGTGAATTGGGTCTGATGTGTCTGTCTAGCTGTGTTTACAGTGACCTGCCCTCAGCCTGCACTGGGATCACATTACTGTCTCCAGTACCTCGAGATGCACCTGCATGCACACGCTCAACCAAGCAGGTATTTCTTTTAGGTGTAATGAGTTGTCTTTGAACAACTGAATTTATCTCTGCTGACTACAGAGGGAGCTGAGACCAGATTCCTGACTTTGGGAGGGTTAGAGTTAGGTGAAATGAATCTTTGCTCAAGCATTCAACCACAGCTCCTTGGCTTGTGCCGTTAGCTTCCTGAATTCCCAGATGATCTCGCCACCACAGCTTAGCCAGGCCCGGAACAGCTTATTTTCTCAGAAGGGATGAGATGAGATGCAGTTAGTTCAGCGAAGCCATTGGCATTTCAAAATTGTATGTAAAAGCATGTATTTGTACTCTTGTTTTTCAAAGGATGCCGTAAATATGCTTAATACTTAACAGGCTTAAAGCACTCTCTCCAGTTGTGATCATTTTAAAAAATCCTATGCAAATTTTTATAAAGCCCAATGAAAAGCACCCATCCAGTGATCTGTGAGTCAGTAGTACATGCACACATCAGAAAGCAGATGCCGTAATTTATGCTTGCTGCCCACGGGGCAGTACCTAGTCCAGGTATTGTTCCAAAGGGAGCAAGGTGCCTTTAGGCCCTGGAGAGCTGGCTCTGGCCGAGGGGACGGTGCCATGGCTGTGCCGGCTTTGGAGCCACTTCGTGTTGCTGATTTGCCCGGGGTGGCTGTGCAAGAGCTGAGTCTGAGGCTAGAAATTCGGGGAGTTATTATGTCACCGCGAAATTGTGTGGAGATTATTAATGGCGGCGGCTTGCGACTACAGGTATGCTTTGTGACAGTAGAGCTCATTCTGGAGGCTCCTCTGATTCTGCTATGTTTTTCTTTTTTGAACCTGGCCTTTGATTAAAAATGCCTCGCTTCTAGCTCACATTGCCTTTTAAATGGCTCTGCAAAGCCCTCTCGCGGTTCCCAGCTCACATCAGAAGCAGGCTGGAAGTGTTTCACTGCAGAATAAACATATGGGCTGTAAATCCTGTGATTCAGAAGATTCGCCTGCAATATTCCTCTCCGCTGTTGCCATAGGTAACCGGGCTCTGCAAAACACCATTTACCCTGGAATGCAAGGAGACGCGGAGCTCAGCAAGGGCGCTCCGGTTAACCCTTTCCTAGCAAAAAAAATCCCTCTGGTGATCCCAGCAGAAAGTGCTCCTCGCTCTTATGCGTGTAGAGTCACACACAAATAAACCCGCAGCATGTAAATGTAAGGCAAACTATCAAAACGCTCGCACGAACCCCAGGTGTATATAGGCACATCCACTCTGCGGGAATGGTGGGTTTCTTCTCATAACCCCAGAGCGGGGCAGACACTGAACATGTCGGGGTGCTCTGGTTTTGTGACTGCTGACTCACCAGAGCTGTGTGGCTCACTGCCCTCTTTCCTGAGCCCCGGGGAATGGGTTAAACTTCTGTAGTGGCAGCAGATAAAAGAAGGCAACTGAATCAGGCTGACCTCGCCTGCGGTCCAAATCCAAGGTTTGTGGAGTGGTATTTGTCGAATTACTTAAGACAGGACCTTAGAGAGGAAGACTTGAGTTCACAGTCACCACAGAGGTTTTCTTTGTAGCTGGCAGGGGATCCCTAAGGTTTACAAGGTTTTGCCAATGCTATCTAACGGAGACCTATCAAGTCAGACACCGAGTGCAAGACTAACACGTTGTTTCCTGCCTCACACTATTTTGCAGCTGAGGCACTCTTAACGTCTCCTAATGGCCTGTCTTCTTCTCCATCACCTGAGGCACTGAATGTGGACAATCACTAGTTATCTTCATGGGCTGTGCCTGGTTCGGGGTGTGGAGAGAGTCCATGATGCTGTGCTTCAGCCAGAGGATGTGCAGGCACAAGACCCCTTGTGCTCTAAGGGGTCTTGCTAAAAGGCAGACCCAGGGTCCCAGTATAGTGCTAAAGTCCCTCCTCCTTTATGGACCCCGTCACCGTCAGAGGCCTTGGAGCTGTCTCATGCACTGGAGAAGACACCTGGGGGTTCTGGATGTATCTGTGTTATACATTCAAACTGAAACCATACTCAATGCACATGTATTATCCATGTGTAAATATCCATATAAGCATCTGACATGTACATTTGTGTCACCAAATTGCGTGTTACACAGAACATGTGGGATTCATTCATTGGGTACGGTCGTATAAATGTCACTCTACAACAAATTAAACAGATGGGAACAGAGTTCAAGATGAGCTGAATTTGCATTTGCTGCACCTTAGGAGAATGGGCAGAAAGTGGCCCCCAATTTACTTTTTGACTCCTCTAATTCTGACCTACTGTGGGCTAATATAGATCTCAGCACAGCGGAAGGAGCCGAAGTGATGTACTACGTCTGAACAGTGTTTGTTGCCGCAGTCCCAGCAGCAATGCTGCCCAGAGAGCACTTAGCAGCATATGCTCTGCCTTCGCCCTTCTTCCCGCATGGAGCTGAGAAGGATGTGTGTGTGACGAGTAAATGCATAGCCCTGAGTTCAGGCAATGGTTAATTTAAACGGCAGAGGAGCTGCAGGTGAGACTGAGGATCTGTCTCATTTCCCAGTTTCACAAATCCTGTTACAAAAACCCTAAATAAGTTTTATTTCAAACCACTGTTGTCTTCTTCTTCATACTCTCCTCTGCAGTTCAATGTGCACACACCCCCCCCCAAATTAATATTTCTTTTATAACATAGTATTGCTCTAGGGTCACCTACAGATAGGTAAAAATGCAAAATTCCTGCTCTGAAGAGTTAAACACGTCAGTTACTTTTACATCAAAAGTCTGATGGGAATACAGAGAAGTCAGGAAATGTGGATAAGGCTGAAATTACATTCATAAAAGCTCTTGCAGTGGTTGGGAATCACAGCCCATGCATGGACAAGCCTGTATTGAGACTGCTGTAATCCCTGGGCGGAACAGGGGGGAGTGAAGGAGAGGTCAGTGTGCTTCGTGGGATTCTCTGGCATTACTGGGGCAAGGGGAGTTAGTCCCTCTCTGTTATTTGAACAGTGAGCAAGTATTTT
Source organism: Haliaeetus leucocephalus (assembly GCF_000737465.1). Classification (NCBI taxonomy): domain Eukaryota; kingdom Metazoa; phylum Chordata; class Aves; order Accipitriformes; family Accipitridae; genus Haliaeetus; species Haliaeetus leucocephalus. The sequence goes on along the minus strand of NW_010973368.1, from coordinate 4,646,423 downwards.
TTTAAGGATTTTTCTTTTTTATGTTGCTAGAATAAAAAGGAACAGGCAAGAGAAAATGACCCCCAATCATTAGAGGATTGCTGTCTTTGGAAAAGTGCAAATACAGATTTTGCACAAATTGTTTTCCTGCAGAATCTGTTTTTTTCATGGCTTGTTTCCATGCCACCACAGAGAAGAATGGTGAAGAAAAGGGCTGATGTACAAGGAAGAGGGGCTTTTAAAGGTTCCCAAGAGCTACGGAATGGGTGTTGCTGGTTCAAATTCTCCAAATTGCTGTTACATCAGTCTGGACAGTGGAGATAGATAAACCGTCAGAGAGCCTAAAAGCCATGGAGCAATGCGTGGAAGCACAGTGATATTTATGTGTGCTCTAACTTTTTTGATTTATTTTGCATACTCCCTTGGCATTGCCGGAGCCTCCCTGCAGACCTAACACTTGATCCTCTGTTGTGCTGAGTCCCGGGAGCTGTTGCTGTCTAACTCCTGTGACACTGTGGGTACCTGCTGAGGTGTCAGGGACAGGTTGTGTGGGTGGGGAAAGGGGAGCATCAGGAAGTCAGAAACCAGAAACGGGGGCTGCCTGCGGGGCAGAGCAGAGATATAGCTGGGCCGGTTGCGCCTCAGCCATTACCTGAAGGTCTGAAAACCACTGGAAGCACTGAAGATGCCGAGGCTGGAGCCTGTTCCTTTTCCTGGGTTTATACGACTGCCTTGAGTCAAGGGTATTTAAATGTCAAGTTTTTATGTAGTTCCTAAATTTACTTAGGTTTGGGTGTTCACAGCAGAAGGTTCGTGTCCTTGTGCACTCCTATCTGTGTATTTGAATGATAAATGCCAAGGCTTTCTTTCGGGGCTTGTGTTTTTCCACAGCTGAGGTGACACACTCCCCTTATGTTTGACCTTCCCCCCCCAGAGCTGATACAATTTATTTCTTTTGGAAGGGAAATATCAGAGCCTAAGCAGGCCCAGAGCAATTTTCTTTGAAGGCTGCGTTGGCTGGGACTGCAGAAACAGCGACAAAAGAGGAGATTGTGGAAGAGCGTGCTAGATGGGAGCTCAGGCAGGAAAGGGTTACTGCCTGCACAGCTTTCTCTGTCTGCAGCTCCAGGCAAAACCCAGAGAGAGACAATGATGTCAGCACTACCTCCAGGCCCAGGGCCCCTTGCCTGACAATGTGGGCAATCCAACACATTCCCATCTGCCACAACAAGAGCATTCATGCTCCTATTTCCTGACCTCTTTGGATTAAAACATGTGGAGTTAAATATACATCCAGCCCCATGCTCAAGCACTTGCATTACACCAGAAATAGACTTATGGGAAACTGGCTGCAGCTTTTGCCACCCGACACTTGGGATCTGTGTCAGCGTTGTCATCGAGAAAAGCACACGTTGGTCTGGTCGGGAGATTGTACAGTCATGTACACATAGCTACAATACAGTTCACTTTTGTGCCTTACAATGCTGCATGTATAATCGCGCAATCAGAAAGGAGGGGGGAAGGGGAGCTTGAATAGAAAATGAAGATTAGTCAGAGGCAGTGATTTCAGCCTTTTAACCATATGAAACTTGCTGAGTTTTTTAGTACCGCATAAAAAGTTCTGACAGCAAAGACAGACCTTGGCCGAGCTGGGTGTCTGCACTCAAGGCTGGTGGAAGAGGGAGAGTGTGCAACAGCCTCTGTACGCTGCCATGCCGAGCTGGCAGGCACAGGGAGCACAGCCCTGACAAGGAGAAGCTTTTTGTTTGCTTTACAGTGACGCCGGTCTGGTAGTGCAAAATGCTAGTAATAGAAGGATTTTATTGCTGCTTTCATTCACGATGCCTGGGGGGGTCTGTTGCATGCACATGGTTATTGTGTTGTTTCTTTTTCACGTCTGCGCGCGCTGTGTGTCTGTGGCTGTATGCCCATATGTATCTGTGTGTCTCCATATTTATCTGTCATTCTGTGTCTGCATTGCTCAGTCTTTTTCCTTTTAAGTGTAGGAGTTGCATTTCTTCTGGGCACAGATGAATTTTCCTTTGCTATACGCTAAGGGGAAAGGAAATGCAGGGATAGCTCGCATTTTGTTTACATCTTGCTTGACAAAGGACTTCACAATTCAGAAATACGAATGAATAAGAAAATAAGAGTATTTCTTTTCCTTCCTCTCTCTTTTGTCTGCAGTATTATGTCTTTTCTTCCCAGCCATTTCTTTTATTTTCTATCTTTTCCCCCATCAGACTGCAAACTCTTGCTCCCATAACAAATGTTTTAAATGTAATCTATCCTGCATGTACAGTCAGGCCCCTTTTCATAGCATGTTTCTTGTACACTCTTTTCTTCCTTTTTTTAACTCATAGTGGGCCTCAACATAGCAAATTCCTGTGTCCAGTTGGGTTTAGCACCTCTCCCCCTCATTTGGCCCCTGCCTATAGCACTCAGAATCTCAGAGAGCACAACACAGGGAAGCAGAATAAAAATAAGCTCCCCAAAATCTGTAGTTCCCCAATGGCTCACAAGGGTCTTGGAAGAAGGTTTAGCTGATAAAATTCTAATCGGGTGCTTGGAGGGGTGAGGCCAAATGGTTAATGTAGGATAAAAACGGCAAACCTCTTAATTCTCTTAGTGTTTGGCTTAACCTTGCCTTGACTCTGAAGAGATGGCAGTAAGTAAGGATGAGCTTGTATTAGAAATAGGATTCTCTCTTTCTGCCCAGCCCCTGCCATGCCAGTTCCAGTATTACAGGGCATCAGTGGTACAAACTTCTCTATCAGTTTCTGTTGGTGGAGGTTTGGAACTGTCTCACTTCTCAATCAGTGTAATCAAGGCCAACACCCTGGCATCTTTCCCAAGAGCTTCCTCCCCCCTGTGAAACAGAGAATACTGAAAACCAGTCAGAAAAAGTGGAGCCAGGCTGTAGCAAGCATCGGATTTCACTGGTGGCACAATAAGGAAGCTGCCTCTAGTGTCAGCCACTCTAAATAAGGCATACAGACAAGTTAAAGTGGTAATATGCATAATGTCTGTCATCCAGGTATTTCAGAGCATATAATAAGCTGTGATTAAATCATTAAACTAAAGAACTTCAAAGGGGTCTGTCTGTGCAGACTGAGGATCTACATGCAAGAAATCTCCAGTCCTTTTTCTACCTTGGTACCTGATTTGCCACTGGCCTGTCTGCTTTAAACTAGTCATTTCACACTGATCTTTAATTTTCCCATCAGTAACACCAGGGGTTAATAATACTTAAGCAGAGCAGTGCCTCTTACAGAGTTGTTTTGAAGGAAATGGAGACCCTTATTGAAGGAGTCTCTCTGAGAAGACTCATTTGATAGGAACTTGCGTGCCAGTTTGAAGTTCTTCGGGAGCAAAGTGGAGGAAGCATGTTCAGCATGAGAGCAGCACTGAGCTCCTCAGTGCCCTAAGGCATAAGGGTCTGCAAGCCCTGGGGGAACACAATGTTAAAAACAAGAGCCCTGCATAGTTTTCAGGGACCCTAAATGAGGCTGAGGAACCTAGGAAGAGTTAGGTTTGCAGTTTTGGACTGAGACATATGCAATGCTTACTATCCATTCTTGGTGCCTGATAGATCTCTGCTCTTGTTACTTATCCCAACTTCACACACAAAGTCAATGAAATAGATGAGAACAGAGTATGTCCTGACACCCCATCTCTTGCCATGAGTACCAGACTGGGCACCAAAAATGTGGAGACTGTGTCCCCGAGTTCCCCTGCTTTAATTAGGATCATTATTTTGATGGGGAGCTTTAATTTTTCCATAGAAATCAAGCAGTTTCTTTGTGTTTATGGCTACACATGCATCTAATATGGTTCTCTTACCCCAGACATGAGCAGCCTTGTGAGAAGTGCTCAGCAGCTGGTTTGGAGCAGGGCAGGGGAAGAGAGGAAGCCTGCAAGTCACATCCTCCCGACTGCCTTCCCCCTCACTGATGTGTTCAGTCACACCACCCAAAGGAGCCATTTGGGGAGATTTGAGAATGTATGGAGCAAGTGCTTCTTTTCCTTTACGATCAAGATAAACAAGGGTGTGAGCTGAAGCATTGCTGCTGAGGTGTTCTGTGTATTTCGGTGCCAGCCAGTAGTGGCTGCTGCTTAGGAGATGGATTTATTAAGATTATTAGTAAGTGTTATTTGGAGGTGACTGAAATCGCTGGGTGAACTCCAGAGGATTAGCTTTCCAAAGATAGCAAATGCAAAAAAAAAGCAACCCCAAACAAACAAGCCACCAGTACTAGTTGTGTTTATTTAATAAAGTCTCTGCACAGGATTAGCTCACAAGCATTTGCTTGTTTTTGTGGCTGGAGATATGGGGGATGGGAAGGAGGAACCATCTTAGCATGTAATTCCCCAAGTAAAAGCAAAGCTGCAGCACAGTGTCTGGCCCAGTTCACAGAGTAGGTGACAACCTGCTGTGAGCAGGGCAGGCAGAGGAGGAATCACCTCTTCCTGGATTGCATCGGATTTAGGGAGCCTAGCGTGCAGCAACTCTGATACAGAAATAACCTGAGCAAGGAAGGCTCTGCTCAGAAACCATCATGTCCCTGTATAAAGGGCATGAGAGCCTTAGGCAGGGCGTCATGCTGACCCAAGCCTGAGAAGTGGCTGGGAGAGAGAGCAGCAATCAAAATAGTCATCTCCTATTCTCTAGCGAGGCCGTAAGTGGACCTCAGAGTACTTGTAGATGTGCATTCACCAAGTATCGCTCCCACAAACCATCCCCGTGGGATGGAGGTTGGTGTTACTAACCCCAGATGGCAAACCAGAGGCAGCAAGGGGGTGTCCAAGGTCCCACAGAGAGCAGGCCAGATGGGAACACAGGGAGGGTGGGTAGCAAGAGGGGAAGACAGAATCAGGGGGAAAAAAACATCCCTCAGAGAAAACTGAGGGGGAAAGGGGCTTTAAGGACCAATGTAGCCTATGTTTTAATGTTATTTTGGTGCCCAGATACTGTTCCTAGATGAGTTCCTCCAAAACACTGCTGGCTGGTGGTGTAGAGCAAATGAGTCAGTTCTGTAGTGCAGCTTGGCTGTCCCTGCTTCAGTGCTGCTGCCCGCAAGTGGGGCCATGTGGGAGCTTCCCACTGACCCTTCAGCCTTCCCCAGCACTGCACTACCAGAAGCATGGTCACCCGAAGGAGAAGTATCTTGCGTTGCTCTTCACTGATTCGTTGGGGCTGCTTTGGGAATGGCAGGAGAGACTGAGGGACTCTCTGTTCAAGCCAAGGTACCGAAAAGGGGACCGTGAAGCCTGGTGCCCTTGCAGTTCCCAGTGAAATTGCTTGTTTTCTTTCATGAGAAGCTGCTTGCTTGTCTCCTAAATCCACAGAAGTTGCACTGGCTCCTCTTCCCTCCTTCAGAAAAGTCCCTTATGCAGAGCTGGGCCTGGATTGCTATTGCTTGTGCTTCCCAAGACTTTCCTGGGCACCGCGACAACAGCGGCAGAACTCCTGGATTTTGTAAACCTGTTCAGACAGGAAAAGCCTTTAATTTTACACAGTCACAGAGCAGAATGGGACCTATGAATATAATTTAGCAACCTCATTCCTGGGCCAGGGGAAGGGGACAATGCACTAAACTCTTTTGGAATAAGCTATTACAAGTGGAAAAAGGAAGAGGGAAAGGCTGCAACTCACTCAAGTGGAATAAAAGGGGTGGCAACCCAGCGATGCAGTTTTATTTGGAGTGGACAGAATCATCTGGTAACCTGTGTGCTTAATCCCATGCTGAGATTGAAGGATACGTCAGCAGTAACTAAAATAGAAGCTAAGTGGGAGGTATAGAGCCCTGGATCCAAACTACCCAGCTTTTACAGGAGATGTCTTTTGTGTTCAAATTTGTGTTAACTGAAATCCTTGATTCCTACTATAGAGAAAGTAAGAGAATGTTGGACTAAGATGCAGAAGAAAAGAGAAGAAAAAACGGAAGGAAAAAGAGAGGGAGAAGGAGAAAGAGACTGTAGCATTTCAGGGTCATGTAATTTCCACATGTGAAGCTGATGGTCGAAGAAGCTATTTTCTTTCATAGATAAAATGAAAGTACCCACATTAAAAGAAAAAAGGCAGGGTTTTCCTTTTCCATGAGTTCTTCATGCATAGAGAAACACCCTCCATTCTCAGGAAAGGAAACAAAAGCTAACATTTATTTGGAAACTGGAACACGTTTTGCAGTAGGAATAAAAGATGGCACAGGTCTGGTCTGCTCCAACCCTTGGTTTACAGAGCAGTCCAAGGAGCTTATTGCTTTCACTCTCTGAAGCTGGTCGAGCAGGTACACGTTGCAATGCTGTGGTGGTGAATAGATGGGTCCCTAGCCTGGGCCCTAGACTGACTTCTGGAGGATGTTACTCCTCCAGACAGAGGGAAGTCCTATAACACATATCTTATTGCCAGGTTATGTGAACCTGTTCAAGGTAAAGGGACTTGACTCTGCCCGTGTGTGACCGGTTGGCAACACCTCCAGAAAAAATCAAGCCCCTTTAGTGAGACTCATTGGGCTGCTCTAATTTACATCAGAGAACCCAGCACCCCGTGACTGGTGACACCAAAGGTGGTTTAAGGCCACCTCTGTCCCTGGACTTAATACATACATAGAGTGTAGCCAAGACGAAGGGTCTGTCTCTCTCTGTGATAAATACTCACTTCTATGGGACTGTGGCCATGAGTCCAATTTAACATTATAAAGTAATTTTCTGTGACAATTCAGATTCCAACTTCATCACTCTCATCTTTCTTTCTATCTGATATATTTTAGTGTTTGGTATTATGCCTAATATGGAGAGATTGCAATGAACTGGATGAGGCATTTAATAAAGGAGATTTCTGGAAAATGAGAAGGTTTTTATCTCTGAAAAAGTTTTCCAGTGATTTGTTGGAACATCCTATTTCAAAATGGGTTTGGCTTAGAAGGGCCACATTTGTGTGATTTGTCCTCAATAGAAATCAGAGCCTCTCCGTATTTTTATGTGGCTGAATGATTATTTTTTTGAGTCATTCATTATAGACTTCTGAACCTCTCAGGAGTCCATGAGCTCTTTATGAGCCATATAAAAGGATGCAGACTCACTAGCAGAGCAGAGAAATTCCCAGGAGGAGAGAGATTTGTAACTAAACTGAAATGGATGGAAAAAGATGGAGAAGGTAAACTTCAGAAAGCCTGGAATAAAAGCAAATTCTTTAACAGCCTAACAGCGATCTAGACTCCTGCAAGTCAGGAACAGAGCAGGCTATACTGAGGATGTTTAGAAGAAAGCACAGGACTATCCTGCAAAGTTTTATTTCATATCTGGTTTGGCAGCAGGAGAAAGATAGAAGGTTTGTTTTCTAGGACTTTCTCAAAACAGTGATCCTGAAAGAAACGTCTGCTATCTTCAGAGGACCCACTCATGCAGGATATTCTCCAAAAGAAGAGTAATTTGTTCAAAATAGTCTGTTTACAATCAGCAGGGCATACAGGTCAAAGTGAAAAAGAGCAAAGTCACTATTTCTGAGAAGCTACAAACCAAAGAATTTAAAGAAAATGCACAGACAGAAGTTGTGCCTACTGTAAATGCCTAGGCCTCTTAATAAACACCTCTGGGATTCCCAGACTGGTTAGGAAAACATTGCATAGCAAAGCTCTTTGTAAGAAAGAGACAATTAGATAAATGCTACCTGCTGATTGTGAAACTGGCTAAAACTTGCTAGGAGCCACGCGTCTTACAAGATCCAGCTTATTTTCCTACCTGGGAGCAAAGTCTGATGGAGCTGCATATTAAATGGAATGGGACAGAGCCAAAGCTGGCTAAATAATGGAAATGTATTTGCGAATATTTGTTCAGTGAAAATATTGCCAAAATTCACAATATTATTGATAATGAATTATTTAATCAGCTCCAGACGAAACTTCAACAGAATCCCTGGCTGTACCGTTCTGCCAACAAGTATTATGCATGCGTAGCACTCCCTCCGCAGTGACTGCAGAAATGCACTCTGCTTGCCAGTCTCCAAGGAAGGATTCGACTCTGCTGCTATCAGCTGAGTCAAAGTTTCACAATACTGATAGCACTACTCAGTCAGGGACGGACTGGGTCAGGCCTGTGGGCAGAGCTGGGCATGCTAATGGGTATGCTTGGGACAGAGATACACCACACCAGTATGCCCATACAGAAGCCCCGTGTACAAATAAATGGGTGCATATGGGGTATCCGTTAGCACGTGGCAGCGTTTCTCCCTCTGTGTAGAGGTGTGCTCTACAGAAGTGTGCGTGGGCTCACGCAGCTGTGGTGCAGTGAGGGGACACACATGTTTTTTGGCAGCTGCGCGTTGGGGTAGACGTGCATGTGCTATATGGGCTGTCCCACCTGTGCCCTTTGGGGCACTGCTCTCCATGAAACATCTGGGGAAAAGGGAATTCCACAGGGTCCTGTCTTTTGTCTCTTCCTCTGCTTTCTCTGTCTCTCATTTTCAGGTAGCCTTTTCCACAAACAGGTCCTTACGTTGCCAGGGTGTGGGACGCCTGTTGCACGAACATATAGAACTGCATGTTGCTGTGTGCAGCGGCTGGAGGTGTCTGTCCTCCTGCCTGCAGCATCGGCCCACGCCTCTTCCCACGTCATCTGCAGTTCACCAGCAGCAGTTTCTCCCTTTGGTCAGAGGACTTTTGCCTGGGCTCATGCCCAGATCTGCCTTTTAAGCAAAGTGCGGAGGCAGTGCTCAGTGAGGAAGTCCTGCATATTTCAGGCAGGTTTAGGGACGTTTGTTGCAGACAGGGCCTAGTTTGTTGATCTCACTGGTCTTTACCCCGTGCAATACACATAATTCAGGTCAGCCCTCTCCTCTCTGCCCTGGCCTGCTCATGCACATGCTATTTCCAGATCGGGTCACACATTCCCCCCTCTCTCTCCTACCACCATTGAGCCTGTTCTTTCCATTAGGGTTTAATGAGAGGCCCACCAGCCATGGCAATCCCAGCCCTCCAGTCACTGCTGCAGCCAAGGTCAAGCCCGGGGCAGGAATTGTCCACAAATGCAGACACAGAGCGAAGGGAAGGAAAGAACAATAAGAGCCATTTACTTCCCAGTGCACTTGAGCGCTTGAGAGAAACTGTCCCCCCAGATTGCTGAGTCAGCAGCGGCTGACAAATTAGTCAACAGGATGACTGGGCCTCAGCTCCTGGCAATTAGCGTCGACAAAGCTTTGTGTGTGCCTGTGTGTTTTCCCATTAGCTGTGGCTTGCACGCCTGCGGAGGGAGGAGGGACTGGGGAAGGAAATGGCTTGCTTTGACTTCACAAACACATGGAATTTGCATTCCCAAGGTCGCGCAGCAGTCATTTGGCTTCCTGTTTCAGCATCTTTGCAGGCTGTAGCCGTTATGAATAAAGTATGCTGAGAGCCTCTTAGGAGGGAGGTGCATCAACACAGCTGGAGGAAGGGCGAGCCCTGAATTGCAGTAGCGGAGGCACTTTAGGTTGGGAGGGGTGTAGTTTAACCCATCAGCGTGGCGAACAAAACCAGGTATTGTCGGGGTCAAGGAGTGTTGGCAATGGTCAGACAGAGGAGTTTACTGGTGAGAATGGTATTGCTAATACTAATATTCAGTATTGGAATAAGAATAGTGTCACAGGTCCAGAGTGAGAGGCTTTGGCAGAGCTCAGAGCGGTGAAATGATAGATGGAGACAGAGGAGGATAAGGACTGGAATAAAAGAGGATTCTGTAGGTCAGGAGTTCAGTGTCTTGTCAAAGCGATTTGGGAAGCCAGGGGCTAAAAGGTGGAGCTGCAGGTCAGGATTAAGCTGAACCTAAGAGCTGAGTTCTGTCACCGTTTGGCAGAGGTCACTGCCTCCAAAGCAGACTGCGAGGGTCATGGCCCATGCTGTGAACAATGACATTTCCTGGATTCGGCTCTAGTGGAACTACAAACACACTTTGTTGTTAAAATCCCGTGCATCTCCTCATGCCTTCCCATCTTGGAGGCCAGGTCACCAGTGCTCTCAGACAGGGTGCGAGTCAAAAGTCCTTAGAGGACCCTGGAAGAGAGGTCAAGTACATCTGCTTTTTTAGCCTCACCTTCATCCACTACATATCCATCTCCCTGGTAAGTTAGACACTACCATATTATCATCCTCACTCACGATGAGCTGGTTAGTCTGATTCAGCCAAAGTTCAGTGGTGCTCCCAGCTCTGAAAGGCCTAGCTGTGACCTGTGAAGGTTTAGTGGGCTTTGTTCAGGGTGCTCGGAGACCCGTCTCTCTGCTTACAGGCTTTCACAAAGTTGAGCTCAACTGAGAGCAGCACAAGCATTCAAGCTATCAGTGCTCCTGTTTGCAACGGTGGGGGTGAGAGACATGGTCTTTGTATCCAGGGCACCACAACACGCTCCTTTGCTGAGCATAACTGGAATCCCTGGACTTCAAATCCTGCTGCTGAGAGCCTAGCAACAAGTTAATGTATCTACTTAAGCTTTTAAGGAAGGAGTAGGTTAATGGAGGTGAAAGTAGGTCAGAATGTTTTATTTTCTGAGTTTGTTGGGTTTCTTTCTAGGAACTGTAATGCTCCGCTTGTAAGTTGTCTTTGTGTCCAGAGACTAGCAGTGCCATATCCATTTACACTCCTTTATGCCACACTAAACTTGAGACAGTTCATTCCCCTTCTGTTGATGGACAAGCTGCCTCACGCTACCTCACATTTACCAAAGGAGAGGAGTGTGCACCAAGGTGCTTCCTGTGGAGTAGCTGACATCCAGCAGCTTGCTGTTCCTGTAGTGACCTCTCCTCGTCTTTGACCTCTGTGATTTTCTGCTTGGTTGTAGGCTGATTTAGGGCAGATTTTTACTGATCTCTTAGCTGCTGAACAGTGTTTTCTGAAAATACCAGCTGGCATCTATCTGCATCATTGGGTGTCTAAACAGCTTTTGAATCTGGGTCTCTCTTCTTCTGTGCTTTAATTCTTCGCCTAATAAAAGGGTCTAACTGTAGTTTGGGCTTGGGTTGGGGTTGTACGCCTGCACGTGAATATGGCTGTGGAGGAGCTGTGGCCATCCAGGTGCTCCTGTGCTCCTGTTGAGGAATGCAGCTTCTGCTTCTTCTGACGTGGTGGTGGTCAGACAGCACTTTGGTTATGCCTGACTATTGCTGCTGTGTCTGAGCTTCAAAACTTTAACCTGTGAATTTTGCCATCCTGTCAGCCTATAAGGAGTAAATCCATTTAATCCAGGACTCAAACCACTACAGATACAAGGAAATAGTGAGTCCTGAATTGCTCGGGTTTGGACTTTTGCAGTACCAAGAAATTTCAGAGAGACCTTGCTGCTGTGGTCTTATACCTTGTAGAAAAAAACAGGGCTGTCTAATCCAAGTAACACACATAATTTATCAGATATGGATCCCCTAAGGAACCGTGGACAAAGATCAGCTGAGTTCTCTCTCTTTTCACTCATTTAACCTTCCTAGTGAATGTCAGAAAGTGGATTATCACTTCATTACAAGTGATAAAGTTCAGGGCACCCTCACTGCAAATTCAGGCCCTTGCTTTTAGTGCCATCGTTTTGCAACATTTACCTTTGTTCTCCTTCAGTAACAGACCTCAGTGATCCCCTTGTCTGATGGCAAGATGGAACAGGAGGAGAAAGTGGCCAGACCATGTGCTTGTAGGACATGCCACTATTAGAATTCTTGGTTCATGGGAAATCTGCTCACCTCTTCTCAGCGTTATGCTTTGGATCTAGCTGCCAGAGCCAATTCCACCTTTGGGAGAGAAGTATCCCAAGCTCTGTTTGAGTGATACCAGCAATACTGCTTCTTCAGTTGTTCTGAGCTGGTCCTGCATTCCCATCAGAAATATAAGAAGAAACATACCCTATGATAATTGTTGTTCTCTGAGATACTATGCTTCACATGGGCCTTGTGACTGAGTTGATATAACCGCGAGCTAACACAGCCATCAGTCTATGAGGGAAAAGAAAGTTTCAGCTGCTCTGCTTTTTCTCCCCTGCTTCAGAGTACCAGAACCACATGGTTCATGCATGGCCATGCCAAATACAGTTGTTTAAAAAATCCGGACTTGTTCACATGAGGTACATGTGCAGCTGCAGCAAGATCCATGCTGACTGCAGCATTTGAAAGAACACCTGAAGGGGCACTTCATCAGGGTATCTCATAAGGAAAAATATGTCAAGGACAAGGTAGTGCCCAGGTGTCATAGGGAGGACACAAGTGTGTCTAAGATACTGTAACTTTGAGAGTCAGCTTCCTCTGTCTAGCCATGTTTTTTTCCAAATGAGCTATGCTTCATGCAACAAACAAACTAGGCTTGGATACAGTGCTGGGGTGCACCAGTATTTTAGTAATGCTGAGTTATGACAGATTGTTACTAGCAGTTAATTCCCATTTCTTTCCTGAGGCATGCTCCTAAAAGCAGCTACTTTCAGGAAACTGCCTGCAAATAACACTCTCCCTGTCTGGCTGATACCCGCTGTCTCTCCTCTGCTCTTTCAAGTGGGTATTTTTCTGATGGAAGGCACTCAATTCATTTTGGAGCCTAAAAGGTACATGCAGGACAGGGCAAGTTTCTTTAACATGGCCCTGACATTATTCCCCCTGCCCTCCTGGTAGTAATGTGTCTGAGGAATGCAATGGCCTCTTTTCTGAGCTGGCAAGCAATGCCATTTGTAGTGTTGATACTCGTCCCAGTGGGACTCAGGCTGAGATTTTTCCATCCTTCCCTTGCCCAGTTCATTTTGTCCAGAGTGCCAAAAAGCTGTCAAATGGCATTTTTGCAACTATCAATCTAGACTGGGCTGGACCTGGTGACATGGAGGTGAAAGGATCTGGAGTCTTGTTTTCCTGTCCTGCTAAGCTAGCCAGTATCTCCTTGTGCTTATTCAGGGGGTTAGCTCTGACAATGTCAGTATGAATATTTTGCTGCCATTTAGCTAATAGCTATGTTTCCTGTTGCAAAATCATGTAAAGGGAAATAAGGGAAAAAGAACTGCCGTGGCAGGAGACAAAGGCACAATTCAGGGGCTGGTTTAAGGTGTGCCCGTGCCATAGCCCGATTCCTGTTTAACGGCAGGTCTGACAGAATGTTGTCCAACTGCATTAAGCAAATATCCCTGAAAAGATGTTTTTACAAACCAAATCATTGAGATTATCATTTCACCATTTTTCTCCAGCTGTTCTTCGGTGTCAGATACCATGTGCAGAGCAGATCCAACTCAAAAAGAATGAAGGGACTACAGTATCTCAATAAGAAGCAGTTACCCCTCCCCCCATAATATCAATGGTAAAAATAATTAAGTCTTTCTACTTCTCCCATGTGTTCCATCTGAGGGTCTCAAAGCATTTTACAAGTGTTAATTAATTAAACTTTTCATCTCCTCCCTGAGGCTTTTTCTGTGCTGGAGGTGGTTCAGTCCAGTTTGGTAGATGTGGCTGTGGAAATCACAGCTGATTCTCAAACCAGCAGTTAAAAACTGCCTCTGGAAATCTTCAGTTCTTACAACTGCTGCCCTTTCATCCCGCAACTGTGCTTCCCAGTCCTAGTTTGGTGGATGATTTCTCTTCCTCTGGCCCATGCAGGCTCAGATCTGCAGGTCCCATCTCCTAGCTCTGCCCTGTCCCAGGTGGGTGATGCCACGGGCACAATGCCCAGGAGCAGAACTGACCCTCCACTAGCCCCGGAATTACTGAAGTGTTTAAGCAGCTTAAAGCCACTTTGGGGTTCCATAACCCTCCTTCCCAGTTAGACCAGGGGATCTGGACTAGAAAGAAATGAAAAGAGAAGGAGTAAGGATCACTAAATAAAAAAATTTGAAAAGTAACTCTTTAGGTAGGCCTTTTAATTTGAAATATGCCAAGTGTTTATAAATAAAAAATAGAAATTGCTTACCCCATTGCTGAAATCATGTTGTTCTTAGGGCTGAACATGACAATTATTTAACAGTACAGAGCAGCACTTGCATTGTCTTTTAAGGAAAGGAGGAATTAGATTATATCCAGCTGAAACTGGAGAGGAAGTGGGAGATGGTAGAAATTAACTACCCAAACTGAGGTAGTTACTGGGATTCAGTTCCCATCTTAAAAGAAATAGATCATAGAATCATAATTAATCATAATTAATATGTTGTATTACTTGACTTTTTAAAAACAGTGATAATAAAAATAGTAAAAGTAATAAATAAACAACTATGCTAAGTATGAAGCAAGCCTTTGGTCTTTTGTTGGTGAGAGAAACTGTTGAAATACTTTTGCCTTGGTATTTATGTAACATCTTTTGTCTTGGGGATCCCAAACTGTGTCACCAACTGCAGCATTGAAAAGCTTGTGAACAAGGCAAGCCATATGTTGTTTTGTTAACAATACAATTTTGGAAATTATCTGTAATATTTCTAATTAGAAGTATGTAGTGTAAAGTATTTGATTTCATTAATTTAGGTTCAACACTGCGTATTTCACCTAGAAACCAAAGCAACTGGCACATTATAAATATGCTGGCATATAGAATAGCAGGATGAATTATTAATTTAATAATGTGTACTGCTAACTGTGTGTCATATGTTTTTTTCCGAGCAATCGAAGTGCTTTACAAAGGCTGGTGGTAATAAAGAATGATCCTTTCACTTAATTAGAAATGTATACTTTGTTCCTGAGATATACACAATTACCCATTCATTGAATTCTACAGTTTCCTTGTGTTTAGTGCATTTTACTGCCTGCGTTTTACAGGTAAAGTAATAGAAGGGATACATTAAACCCCACACAGTCAGTGGCAAGGCAGGGACAAATTCAAGTCTCTTGATCCTCTCTCTCAACATTGAAAACATTGTTCCTCTCTCAGTTTCAGTGGGCAAGGAACACAGGACTGGAAGAAGGGCTTTTCTAGGATGACCTTCTGGGTCATCCTCTCCTGTCTCCTGCCATCAGGGGCAACATGTCCTATCGTGGCTTTTGTGACTGTGACAAAGAAAGAATGAGTCACGCTTCTCTGCTGGACACCAGACTGCTCATTGATACAGTTTGGATTGCCTTCCTGAAAAAAGGCAAGGGTGGTATCTTAATAGAGTTTGCAGTGGGAAGAGGCTAGTCTGGTTTGTGCTCTGGGATGAGAGGAGAATGGCAGCCTTCCAGTTTCAGGTGCTGGGAACTGAAAATAAAGTTGCTGCTGAGTAGGGTTTTTCTCACAGACTCGGCTTCAGCTCTACGTTTCACCAGCCATGTGAAACAGTACTTTCTCAAGGCTAGAAGACTCTCTTTAAAACACAAGAGAAAAATTCAGGAAGCATCTTGTAAGACCATCCTGCAGACTACCTTTTAAACCGGTGCCTGAGTTTAGTTAGGTTGGTCACAGGATTGGAAGGTAGGATTAGAAGATCATTCCATTCGTCCCCTTACTCCTAGCAGGATAGCATTCCTGGCAGATGTTAGCTGAACTGTTCCTGAGGCTTTCCGATGAAACACTCCACATCCTTCTCTTGGGTTCTCTCTAGGCCTGTTCACTGTAACAGCTTATTGTCTCCCTTGCCATGATTATTGGGCCATTTTGTCCCTTCTCCGTGGTCTGTACAAGCTAGCCCTGCCTGAAGATGTGTACTAGGTGGGTTACCTGTCCACAAGTCCCTGCATGTATTTGGTCCAGTTTCCCTCACCTTTACCTCATGCCAGTGGATGTACACAGGCGTCAGCAGCGCCATTAGGGAAGAATTCAGGGAATACAGTGGGAGTGTCCTCAACGGGAGAGCTGGGAAGTCTCAGCCTGTCTGAACTTCCAGTGCAGAGACTGTTTTCCTCCATGACTGTACAGTGTTCAGCAGCCTGATGACACACGGGAAGTAGCCAATTCTGTAGCCAATTTTATTCCTTCTCATTTTACTGTCGAGGGGAGGGGAATTCACAAAAATTGTGAGGATCTCACCCACTTGCCCTCCCCACTGCAGAGCTGCTGATCTATTTTCGTTTCATAATATAAATAGTTACAGAAACAAAGCTCCCCAAACCTTGAAGTGAATCCCAGCAGGTAGCACCATACATGGCAAATCTATGTGATGATTATTCTTGCCACTATTGCCTCCATCCTCCCTACCTGGCTAGTATCCTGTGGTTCCTGTCTTAAGCTCTCTCTATAAGGTTTCAGAGCATGAGAGGAGCAGCAGTTGGACAGCAGGGACAGGCAAGAAGATGGTGTAGAAGGTAGGAGGAGGGATGGGGAAGTATGTGAGTGACAGCAGAAGGGTCACAGGAACACTGATGAAGCTGGGAAAAGTATATGCAATCACAGAAGCACTCTCCTATGGAATCTGGATCAGAATTAATTATATCTGCATGCTGATATTTCTTGTCTGTCAGCCTACAGCTGTGAAATCTGCTGGCAAGGTGTGCATCTCTGTCTTGAGTAGTACATGCATTTGAAAAAACGTCAAGCCTTCTAATAGTACTAAATCCCTTGTCCATAAACTCAGGCGGTAGGAAGACTAGAGAGGGAAACTAGACATTGAAATCTGAATTTGGCTCAATTCACTGGGCTGGAAGCAAGATTGATGATGTCCTCATTTGCTGAACACTTCAGGATGGCTGGTATACTGAATAGGCAGGGATCTGAGGGAAGGGAAACGAGAGTAATGACTGGATTGCTGCACATGCATTTCTCACCTCTTTGAGTGCTGGCCTCTGCAATCTTTACACTTAAATGTAGGTTTTTAAAATACTATTTGTAATGTGTTTAAATTAGTAGTACTACTGTCATTTCCCCAGCCACATTAGAAACACCTGCCTCTGCTTTGTGTTTCTTACTCCTTAATGCTCATGCAAGCTGGTGAAACTGTTGCTCACACAAGTCATGGGTTAGGATAATCAAAATATATTGAGTCTTTATCTTTCTTTTTACTTCCTTGGTTAGATCTTACCAAACACCAGATGTTATGTCATGGTGCTTTTTAATCTTCATCGCTTGATCCCTATATGCCATTCTGAATCAGACCTGGATGGATCCCTGAAGGGGTGACAGAGCTCACTGCTACTGTGTTCAAAGCAGAGGCTGTTGAGAGCTGTGTCTCTGTCTATTGGGTCTAAGGAGAATTTCCTATCTGAATACACTTGACTGAAATAGGCTGGAGGGGGTAAACTGGCACTAACCTCTCCTCCCACCCCCCTGGTTGGAGAGTCGATGGGAACTAATAGGTCTTTTCCTGCCTAAGATCTCTGATTCACAAAACTTTCTGTGGCTGATGTGGTGCCAGGAGGCAGAGGGGTTATTTTGGGGCAGATTCCTTTTCATTTGTTTTGTTTTCCTCTTTCTATAGCAGTGTGGCAATCCCGGTCCTGGCAGAAGGGATGCCCTGAGGGAAGGGAGAGGAGCTGCTGCTGAAGACAGAATTCTTCATGGTTGCTTGTCCTCTCTTTGACTGCGGCATCAGCTGGGGGCTGGGGGAGAAGTGCCTCAGGCTCATTCAGAGTTGACCCATGGTTATTTTTAGCCCCTTAATGCTCTTTCGAAGCCCCCCCCCCCGCCCCCCCGGTCCCCAAGCTTATTTCTCTCCTCTGCAAATGGCACTTTGTGACCTACTCAGTCACAGGTTAGAAAACACTGAAAAAGTCAAAGGGCAGGCAACTGAGGTACTCCTCCGAGAGAGGCACTTGAAAGGTCAGGAAATGCCTGGGCTGTGCACAGGAGCCCCTCCTAGCCTAGCTCTGCTTATTAAGCAGGCTTGCCAGCCCATGCAGACAGGGTGATGGGGCTCAGATCCGAAAGAGCATGTGAAGGAGGCAGAGGAGGAAAGAGGAGAGGGTAAAGGAAGAGTAGGAAAAGAGGTGGGGAGATAGGATAAGGAGAGTTGTGGTGTACAGAGGGGGCTAAGTGAGGTGAAGGAGGATGTGCACTGTTGGAGTATGACTGAGAAAAAGAGGAAACGGAATGGAGAGCAATTTTACTTCCTTCAGATTGCAAGCCTGGAGGATCTCTCGCCTAAGGGCTGTGGGCTTCCTCTTACCCTGGGGAGTCCCTACATGTCAAAGCCAGGCCCATGTCCTACAGGCATCAGGAGAAGGCATGTAGGCAGCTCCACTTAGAGGACACACCTCTTACCTTCCCATCGGATGGGAGTTGCCAGTGAAGGGTGATCAGCTGGCCAACGGGAGGGTGCTGTGTCCCGGAGAAAGACAGGTCTTAGTCTTTAGGGAGAGAATCAAGACAGCCACCGTGGAGAGGCTTTCCTGTACTTCGCAGAGCTGCCAGCAGCCCGTCCCAGCTCCTGGCCAGTAAAGCATCAGGTGAGGTCTGAAGCTGGGCCAAAATCCTAGAACCTTGGTCAAAGCAGGAGTGCAGGATCTAAAAGTCACCTGCACCTGGTGTCAGTAGAAAGCAATGCAGCTGTCACCCAGGCAATAAATAAACTACTGACTCCTGAGGTGCTCGGCTGCGGAGCACCATAGGGTGCTCCAAGGGCTTATGGCATCTCTGCCTGCACATGCCAGTGTGTCTGTCCATCTGCTCATGGTTTTGGCCCTTAATGTGCAGGATTTGAGCTTTCCGAACAATACAGGATTTCTCCTCACCGTGCCCCAGGAGGCAGGGTTACAGCACACTCTCCTCCTCCTCCTCCTCCTGCAGGAGCTGGGGAATGGCTCCTGCAAAAGGCAGGGCGAGCCTTTCCCCATCCGGGTCCTGTGGGAGGATGAACAAGCCTCTCCCTTTCCCTCCTCTTGGTGGGGACCTGGAAAGGAGCAGCTGGGTGGCTCCATTGGCTACTGTAGCCGGGGCCAGTGTCATGCTGATGCCAGGGCAGAAATAACCTGCTCAAAATAACGTGGCTTCCCTCCCTGCACCAGATCCTCCCCCTGCCTCCTCCCTGTAGCCCGCTCTTTACAGTAGCTTCTTCTTAGTTTTCCAAAGTCCCAGCTGTGCGTGCTTGTCTCAGGCAGGGGAAGCGGGTTGCCTGGATACAGTCCCTTTGATGAGCAGTGCAGTCCCCCTGGAAATCAGGCTGCAGTCCCTCTCCTTCCCCAGCATCGCAGCTCAGTGTGAAAGATGGATTTGGGTCCCCAGGGGGTTTCTGAATGCAAAAAAGGTAGGGGGGGGAAGACAAAGCATCACAAATGTCAGCTTTTTCCCCTCACCCCGAACAAACAGCCAGGTCTAGGGATCGCAGAGACAGGCAGGGCCAGGAGACTATCCCACCCATTGCTGGAGGCCAGCATGAAGCTGGTCCTAAACTGATAAAAGAGGATCCCACACCTGAACTGAGCCAAGAAGCCACTCAGAAATGTGCATCATGAGCAATGGAGATTGGGACTAATTGATATAGTCCAGCAAGAGCAAGCCCAAGTGAGTTTACCCAGCTGTCAGGATAATCATCGCTCTGAAAATGAAGTTGCACAGAATGGGGCACTGTTGGGAGGGAATAAAACAATTCCCATTCCTCTTGGTGTGTGAAGGGATAAAACAATTCCCATTCCTCTTGGTGTGTGAAGGGATAAAACAATTCCCATTCCTCTTGGTGTGTCTTGCTTCAGAGTTTCACAATTACACAGCTTCCTTGGCACAAGACAGCTTCCTTTGGCTGATGCTGCTAGAAAAACTGGCTAATGTGGAAAAGCACCGTGATGTGCTTACAGGTGTCTAAACTGTAATGACCACAAGGAAATGTTCACATTGTTTCAAAAGGC
This sequence comes from Haliaeetus leucocephalus, assembly GCF_000737465.1. Lineage (NCBI taxonomy): Eukaryota > Metazoa > Chordata > Aves > Accipitriformes > Accipitridae > Haliaeetus > Haliaeetus leucocephalus. The sequence continues at coordinate 4,626,789 of NW_010973368.1, read as the reverse complement.
TTTAACCAGGAAGAATATGAGAAAGACGAAAGAGCATTTACTATCAATACCAGAAAAAAATATTCAGATCAGTCTTTTTTGCTTACTTTATTCCCTAATTTTCTCAATGCAAAAAGCCACACCTGCTCTGCTCCATTTCTAGGTAATGAGTACATATACTGAAAATCCTTACAAAGGATCATTTCTCAGCAACATTACAAAGTCTCCACAAAACAAAATTCTGTAATTGAAAACTACTGTCTATATCACTGAAAGCATTCTCGTACTCAAGCCATCTGTCTTCAGTGTTGTGTCTCCACATTCCCTGTAAGCCTCTGATGTGGGCCAATTTCAGAGAAAAGGTAACAGAATAATCAGACTAAACTGGCTGGTTCCAGCAGGAAAGTTCCTGATCCAGAAGTCCAGTAAAGTAGGTTGCTTTTGTAGCAGAGCCTAAAATACAACAGATGAAATGTAAAATACAAATATATGTCAGGACCAAAAGGAGGAAAAAATCCCTAAACTAAGACTCTTTTATGGGGGTTGCCCTGCCAGGAGCACTCACCCCCTCATCTGCACAGGCAGGGCATCAGCGAAAGTGCCTCTGCTGACTACAGTGCTGCAGAATCTCGGTGGGAGGTAGGTATCTAGCTCTCAGTTGCACAGGTCTCACTCAGGGCTTTATCGAACCAAACAAACATTTCACATTCCCCAAGAAAAGCAATGGCCACCCACTGCAGTTTGGCGAGCACTGGTAGTTCCCACAGAGAAAGTCTATTTAGCTGGCAGTCATCTGCATTCTGCAGTAGTTTCAGTTTCTTAGTGCGTTTAGAGTACATCCCCTGATGCAGTGCTTTAGAGCACGTTGAGCATGACATAATTCATAGATGACAGTAGGGATTTCTGCTCCGAGAGGAATGGTTGCAACCTTTTAGCCACATTAAGATAGAAATATGCAGTCTTGGACACTGGCACGTATGGTAATCTAAAATCATCCTGGGCTTTGATAGCTTCCCTGTGGGGCAAACCGATGTGCCAGTCAAGACAGGCCCCAGCAATCAAAAGAGACTCATGCCAGCCCTGCCATTCTCCTTGGTTGCTTCCTTCAACCTATCATCAGCACCTCAGTCATCTTTTGATTTAATGTTGGCGAGTTACAGTCAGGTTAAGGCATTCAGCTGTATCATATGCAAGTTGAAAAAAACTAACCACAAAGCTGGGATTCATCCCTGTATACAGAATGCCACAAGCCATGCCTTCTTGCTGGCCCTTCTATTAATCCCATATGAATATCAAGTAATGAAAGTGGCAAGACAGAACTGCACAGCACCCAGCAAGTGAAAAGCCCTGGAGCAATTGCCACTAATATCCTTTGGATGCTCCTAAGATAGGTATGGAAGCTTCTCAGGGTAAATGTCCTGAGGGCAGGGCAGGGCATGGGGTGGGGGTAGGGGAGGCTTGGGGGGAGTGTGGGGGGGGGGGGGGGAAGGAGAAAGAGAAGATATTACAGATCTCTGGCAGGGGCAAAGAGGATACACAGATGGGGGTTTCTTTCTTTAATCGCAGAAATTAGGATTAATCAGTGCATAACAGGCCAATACTGATGGGACTTTTTAACAACGGTAGCTCCTCTGCTCCATTTTCTTCTGCATCAGACACTGAAACCAAGAGACCAGATATAGATGTCATTGGGAATTGGGGTCTGACTGAGGAGGGAAGGAATAATTGAGAGAGAAATCTAATCACAGGTTATTTTTTTACATTTTTTCTCTCGTTCCCATTTCAAAGACAAAGAGAAAGACACATATAGAGAAAGAGTGCGTGAATCATTTAACATGAATTTTGCCTGAATGAGGACTGACATAAGTGTGTGAAACAGGAAGGAAATGTATGAATAATGCAGAACAAGGCTCCGTGCAGACAGAAGACTGTTACTGTGTCCCTGCTTACAGCTTCTGAAAGCACAATCAAATAGATATAGAAAGAGTGCAAAAAGCCTGCATGGTCATCTCATGTTGAAAAGGTGTTAAAATACATTGTGGATCACAAAATAACACCTCTCAATCACTGCACCGAATTCGCTCATCTGCTCACACCAAGACAAAGAAGAGGAGTTGGTATTGCTTTAAGTTAGAAGTGAGTGGAATTACTTCTGTGCAGGTTAGGCTTGCTCTAAGCTGTGCCCAGGCTATGGTGGCTGCTAGGGTAAACTAAGGCAGAAACACAGAGGCAGAACATACCCTGAGCAGCTCTGCCATGCAGCCTTTACCACGCACACCTGGGAGAAGGGTTTGTAGAACTACAGAAAACAGATGTTTTTTAATGAAGGTGACCCCTGAAAGAATTCGTACCTGCCCTTCTGCTTATTTACAGTTGGTGTGTGCAAGAAGCTGAACTCATTTCTTATTCCTTTTATGGGAGAAAGTGTGGCTAGGAACTAGTACACTCTCCCAGGACGCTTGGGACAGCTGGTTTCCATTTGTGGTCCTGCCACTGGCTGGTTTTGGCCAAGCATCATCATTTTTGTGCCACTGGTGAAGCACTTTGAATTCTTCTAACAAAAAGCAGCATGTAAGAGCTGGATATTAATTCTGATTATTCTAAGAAGCCCATCATCATACCGTGTGGTCTCTTGCATTCTGTAATTAAGGCACACTTCTGCCCTAAGGAGGGTATTCTTATTCCTTCCCTTGCTTTATACCACTTCTGGATGGAATTTGCAATAATTTCCGAGGTAGACTGTTGGATCCCCTCCACATGTTTGGTGCTTTTCCAAATCACAGTCCATGAGTTCATCTGAGTAGTGATGGGAGACTCTGGCTGTATTGTGTGCCTCCAGAATTCAGTAGCAGCAGAACTCACACAGTCATCCATAGCTGCTGAAAATTTCTCAGAAAGCTTTAAGAAAAAAGTCTAACATACTGAATGACTCTTTCTCTAATTTGCTGCTATATTTGACTAGCAAGAGATATAATACAACATTACATAGGTTTATGGAGGTGACTGGAGGATGTTCAGATTTTTTGACAATATAGAGACACTTACCTGGAGGTCTAAGGTCTTAAAGAAAGACTCCAGGAAGAAATGGAAGGAAGGTAGGGGGCAAAGCCAGGACACTAGGGCATAAAGCAAGGGAGATTCGGAAACATTGATGTGAAATTTTGGATCGAAAAGAAACAGAAAGAGGGAAGAGGCAGGGTCTTTGAGGACAAGGAGACATGAGAGCCTTGGAAGAGAAGGAAACTCTTTGTGGCATTACCCTGTTTGTAATAGAAATACTCTTTGCTTACAAATAGGCATTCTCAACATTCAGCCTGTCTACCCAGCTAACCCAGTATCATATAAAAGGGCAGACTGTGAAAAGCTCTATTGCACATAGAGACATGAACAGTTTTAAGTACAGCACTACAAGCAACCAGCATGGAGAAGCAGTGATGCTGATGCAATGCAGTGATGACAATAAACGTGCCTGCTACCTCAGGGATGGAAAAGGCACATTCTACCTTCTGCCTCCTAGACATCTGTTGCAGCCTTTCATCAGCCAAAAGAAGTAGTGGGCCTGAGTCAAAGCCAGTCTGCTTTTGGTTGCTCGCCTCACGCTTGCCCATTTCCCCTTGGTACCCAGGAAAAAGGAGAGGCCAGCAGGGACTGTCGTGTTTTTAATACACTGTATTGCTATGGTGATATTAAAGTGTCCTCTATTTGGTTTTTATCTTTTCACCTTGAAATGGGAGCTGTAGGTGCTTGTATGCCATGTAGCTATTGCACATAATGAAAAGTGACACAGCAGTTCAATCTCTGGGGTCCTTTTAGTCCATAGGTTCCCTGCTGAGAAACCCAGCAAGGTGGGCACTTGGGTTGATATTTTTTCCTAAGTTGTTCTGACATATCTCCTCTAGGAATGGTGCTGATGCTCCCCAACTCATATCATGCAACCCCCTGGCTGCATCAACTAGCATTTACTTCTGGTCACTGATAATCTGAGCTCCTATCAAATCAGTAGCCTAAATATGAAAGGCTCCCTGCTGTGGTCTCCACTGCACTGCAAACAGTCCTGGGGAGGTAGATGTTTCATAGGCGATTAGAGGACAGGTCGCACTCTTTTCAGCTGGGCTTTGAGCTCTTTTGAGGGAGGATGATATGAAGGATGGTGATTAGTGTCTTTTGGAGACAAAGACAACAAGCTGTAGGCCTGAATTAGCCATTCTAAAATGCAGTGAGATCAGCTATTTCTGCAGACTGTGTGCTGGTGCAAAGAAAAATCATGCCAGTAGCAGACCTGGTGTAAAAGTTGCTTGGGATCTCATGCCATCTTCCCCTTTCTTCATAGCAATATACCCACTACCCCTGCTTCATTCTGCTCTGAGGACCTGCAAAGAAGTACTTCTCAGACATTCAGATAGGCTGCCACAATGTTGTGGTCCTGGAATACATCACACCCTTTTCTCTACTCCTTAATTATTTTGCAGTTCATGTTAGCTCCCTGTAAAGCATGATGAGGAACAGTGAATCCAGCTTTTGTAAACGAGGGAGAACACCACCAAATCTACCTCTACATAAATGAAGAACTGCCTTGAGACTGTCTCCTGTAGAGGAAGATGTATTACACTGAATCCAGGGGCTTCCACACACTTAAAGTCAAATTGAATCTACGCCTCTCATAAATGGGAAAGCACAGACAGACTTCTGAGTCAGGAAGGTCTACCACGCAGAGTCCACAATCCCTGTGTATTGAACCTGCCCCTGTCTTTCCAGACCTAATGTTGAGCTGAACTGCATGCATCCCTGTGTTAGCTGGTGAACCATATGGTGTCCAAGCCTTATGTATATGAAGGCCGTGCTGAATCATGTCCACATACATGGAGAGCCATATTCTGTCAATTTGCTCTAAAAGCAGAGGAACCTTATTCAGTCCAACATACCACCCACTTTAATGAAGGTTGAGATATTGATCTCCCCAGTAAATCAAGGTGAGATCTATAGATCCCTCCCAATAAATGATGGTGGCTGTATTGATTCTCTCCTTCCCACCCCCCAGAAGTGAAAGCAAGACATATTAGTTCCTCCCCATTAAATGAAAGCGAGCTTGTATTGAGGCCAGCCCCATAAATAAAGGGTGGGCCATGCTGACTTAGACCTTAGCCACATAAATGGAGGTGAAATGTATTGATTCCATCTTCTGTAATTGAAGGAGCGCTGTATTATGGTTCTCCTTCCAACATAAATGATGGCAAAGCATATTGATTCCATCATTCTTGAAGTGAAAGGTGAGTTTTGTTGAATATCCCCAAAATAAGGAAGGAAAGCCACACAGAACTTAGCATCTTATCCAGAAATTTATATTGATCTGTTATATACACATTGAGGCTTTTACTGCATTGGGATGGTGGAGGTGTGTTACTGCCTAAAAGCTCCGGGCACAAAATGAAGTGATAAGGCACCAGGGTTTCAGCGAAGGATGTGATCACTAAGCATAAGGTCTCCTGAGTTCTAGTCCTTGTGTTCATGCGGATCACCTCTGTTTAGGCAAGTTTCCTGGCTTTCACTTGTCTCGTCTACCTAGTAAGGATAATGACCTTCCTCTGACATTAGGTGGTAGAATAGAATTTTTTGTTCAAGACTGTCTACAATGTTCTGTTGGCTAATGGGACCAAGTAGGTACTGGAGACAACAGTGGAAGTGGATGAAGTATTACAGGGCAAAACAGTGAAAAAATAAGGTATACTGTATATGCCCTGTGCCTTAAAAGAGGCTAGGCCTGTACACTGCTGATAAATACTTAGCAGCAGCTGCCTGGAGCCTGTGGTGATTTTTGCTCTTTAATTATTCTTGATCCTTCCTACTAACAGCACTGGTTTTAAGTGGTCTTTGCTGATGGTAAGGATACCAAAAGTACCTCACCTCAAAGCCATGCACTAGTTCAGGAATTCAGTCTTTTGGACTGTGACTGTTGCAAGTGAGGCAGCCAGGACAGTGCCCATCTGCAACGCAAAACATTCAGATGCGACTGCACCCCTCCAGGAAATCACGTTCAGCCTAGCAGCATGGCAAAACTCAGGACAGCACAGGGACAGCAGCTGGTGGTATGAAAGAGAGGTGCCAACTCCTTGCCTCCCCAAGGAAATACACTAATTTTCCCCACAGTACTCCATTGCACAGTTGTTGTCTTTCATTACCTGTTATGAACATCATAATCCTTGGGGAAGCTACAGAAGACAAGTGAAGAGGACAGAACCTGTGGAGCCTTGTGGAGAGGCCTGTCTATGTCTTTCTTCCCGATTTGTCCCAGCAGTAGCAACAAGGTAGAAAAACAAACAAAAAGACAAGGCACAAAGCGAAGTCAGGCACCTGTAGATGACACGAGGAAGTTAAAAGTCAAGAACAAAGCCCTTAAACATCCCACACAATAAATCATACCATTGTCACTTTTTTGCCCAATGTCACAGAAAGGAAACACACTTCTGGTACCATGTCTTGTGATGAGCAAGCAGAGTTATGGCATTTTGTGGTTTGTATCCTCCACAATATATGGGGCAGTACGCATGAAGAGAGGGGGATATGAGATGGACAATTAAAGGAAAGCGCTATTATTTTGTGAATCTGTAGCAGTATACACCTAAGAGGGACCCAGGCATCTTACATTGGCCATATCCTAGGATACAATCATGAGTAATGCAAGCTTTGATCTTTTCTTTAGGATGAAACACTGAGGTATATTTTACCATGTGTTTCTTAACACATAATAATTTTTCTTAAGATCTTACAGAAAACAAGATGTGATAGCTTTTACATGAATTAGCTGTTCCTGGTAAATCTTGTGTTCTTCCCATGTGGGTATTTCCAAGCATACTGCTTTGCCCAGAACAGACTTTGAGAATGCCAGTCAAGTGCCAGTCCCCCCCTAAGCCCATGAATGGAAAAGCCCAATTTCTTTGCAATTCTCACATATCACCAGCTGTCTAAAACCCTCTCTGAGAGGATTTAGATTGGATTTTGTGCTGATTTTATACAGTTTTCTTATGTCTTCCCCATGAGTGGTGAAAGAGATTTGTTCCATACAGCATCGGGGATGCAAATATCATTCCTGTTTCACTGCATCGTTTGAAAGGAGGACCAGACAGTTGCCAAGGCAACAGCACATCTGAGCCAGCTGTAGTTGCCATGGAAACAGAAACGATGGGAGCCAGGAAAAATAGTCCCAGAGGACAAACCATTTTAAAACACACACAAAAATTCCCTTAAACTAAAATAAAATATCGCTTTGAAATTCTAGGGCCTCAGAAACCAGGGGCAAACCAGAGGAGAATGCAAACACCCTTTCATGATCTTGGTGCTTTCCTTTTTTTACATTTTTGAGAGAAGTCATTGGAAGTGATCCAGTGATTGCTAGAAAGGAGGTGAAAGTAAACGCCACCATACCTTTGGCCCGGTCTGCTAACCCTGTGGGAATGTGAATTGCTCTGCGTTGACAACTCTGCGCCATGGAGGCACAAATCAGTACTCCAGTCAGGTATCCCTCTTGCTCACAGCAGGGTCTCCTTCTATAAAGCTAACCATTCTCCATACAAGTACTTTCAAATAATGAGATTATATCTTTGGAGACTCTTTAGTCCCTGCAAGAGGCATAGTTTTTATCATTAAATAGGGGGCCAGATGCACTGTTTGAGATGTCCAAGGCTTAAGTCTGGGAATCTCAAGCAATGGCTGGATGCCTGGCAGCACTGCGACCTGTGCTCTGGCTTTCAGGGATGGTCCAGTCTGTTTGATAGGTACTAAAGAGGGGAATCCACAACATCCTACATCTCATTGAGGTGTTTTGTTACTGTTTATCTGTAACTCTTTTTTTAGCTTTAATGTTACCATTAATCAGAGAGAATGAATGAGAAATGAATGATGCTGTAGAGGAGAGGAAGGCAAACAGCTTCAGCATCCACACAGAGATGTGTGGATTTGGCATCTCCTGAGAATGTAACAGGGCAAACACATAGGGCTGAGACTGGGAGTGGGGGAAGAGAAGAGAGCAGTTGGAGGGAAAAGCTGATGGGAATAGATAGAGTAATAGGGGAAGGTGAGGCAGGAGAGCCTTGAATTGCAAAATGGTAGGGAAGAGGGAGGATGCTGGAGCCAAGCGTGTGTGATAAAATGAAAAGCAGTGAGAAGGTGAGCAGGAGAGCAGGTGAAGCCTGAGTCAGAGGACAAGGATGGAAGCAGGCAGAGATGAGAGGACAGAGGGGAGCAGGATGGCAGACCACAGGGTATGAGGGTGGGCAAGCTGGGGGCAACAAAGTTGGCACAGCAGTATGGGACAGGAAAGGGAGAGAGATGAAGCCTAGCTCAGCAAGTACAGGAGCAAGGAGAGGCAAAGAGAAGCAGGAGGTGTGGAGGCCAGATAAGGCACAAGATGGTTTGTAGGGTAACACATTTTCTGTTGTTGTTTGTAATATTGCCGTACTTCAGCAGATTTCCCTGGCTTTTCTAGAATCACTGCATATGTAAATACTTTTGTTAGCTGGTTCACTCATTACACTGTGGTGAGGGCTGCTTAATCCAATATAGTGATGTACTTAAATTTTCCAAGTATTTCTTTCCTTGCTCTGTATCAGCAGCTAATATTATCAAATCTTTCCACGCTTTCAAGATGCAGGCTTTTCATTATTTTCTTACCGAAAACAGATTTAGAAAAGCAGTTCGGCATCTCAGGTGCCTTTGAATTGTCACTGTATTTTCTGCCTTCTCATTTTGTGATCACAGTTCCTGCCCTTTTGTTTCAGTCTCACTCCTCTCTTTCTGTCTATAAAAAAGGGAGATGGATGCTGCAGTGTGCACACACCTGTAATTTCTCCTGAAGCCAAGGGAATCTGCATGCATGTAACTAACAGGACTGGAAGACTTGGCTAAGGATTCCTCTTTAAAGAATAATAAACTGCTCACGTTTTCTGAGAAGGAGAAAGAAAAAAGTCTTTATTCAAAATGTAAATCTCTTCCTGCTGAGGAGCGAACCCAAAAGTCAGCCTTCAGGATATAAATATTTATGCCTTTTGCATAAACAGCAGATGTAACATTTCCAATTAACTGTCGATCTTTCCATTTCTCTGGCTGCTGCTGCTTTCTCTCACAATATCAGAATGAGCAGTCCGCTTGATTTGCCTGAGCTCAGATCTGTCACACATTTCCACAGTCAGTAAGATGAAATTGTTCCTGAAAATGTTTATTTATCAGAGCCTAACAATTTCCCTGTAATTTTTATTCCTTGTATTCAATGTAAGATGAGTTCTACTCTGCTGAAAGATGTGAGATTCACAGCCCAGATAAGAGGACAACAGAGAAGGAGCAGAAGCAGGCATAGGTGATCGTGTGCACTCAGCCATTGCAGCACATTTCAGCCCAGCCCTAGAAGAAGCCTTCATGACATGAGAGATGCCTGTCTCTGACCCATTTGGCCCCTGGCCTTTTTACAAAGGCTGCCAGCCTAGGGCCAGGTAGCATCAAGTGTAAGAGGTTTTATGATGTAGCCACCTGTTCATGGGGAACTGCCTTCATCACTTCTTTAGTGTCAGCTTTTCTCAGGTGTCTGACATTCAATCCTACTAATGGCAGCCTCCCGCTTCCACAACTTCTTTCTTTCTGGAAGAAAGTGTGAATGTGCAAAGAAGAAAATGAACCCTGCTAGAGCTGGTAAACATCAGTTTTCATTGGCATCATGCCTACAAAGCAGAAGATTTTGCTGGAGTACTGGAAGGAGGGCAAGAACAAAAATCAACATCAGAGAAGCAGTAGTAGGTAAAAAACGAGCCAGGAGGCAGGTGCAAGGGGAAGGAAAAGCACTTGTCTGGTGGTATGTCAGAAAGTGGAGATCCCTCTGTTCCCTTCTGCCAAGGATGCTTTTGTGTGTTCTCCTGTCCTCTGACCTATCCCGCAACACCATGAAGTTTAGCTCAGCGTCTCTTCCTGTCCTGGGAATCCGAAAACTGATTGAGCATTGCTTCAAACCAGGAGCTGCTGTTCAGCTGATCCAGCTTTCACTGGGGACCCAGGTGAAGAGCTCTTGGCCTTCCTGCTTATGGGGAAAGCACTGGCCCGGGAGCCGCGCAGCTAGCCTGGGACGGGACTTTGTGCTGCTGGCTGGGTCAGTGCGGGAGGTCAGCCTTGCTCTTCACCTTCCTCAGGAGCTGCATCCCAACGGCTGGCAGCTCTGGCAGGTGCTGTTGCTATGGGAACTGGCTCTGCTTTAAAACCATCCATGTGGCAGTGCAGGGATGGAGGCATCTGCAATCCTGACTGCTTAGGGGTGCACCCTCCTCACACACTTCTGCTACCTGCCACCTGCTTTTCTCCGGGTTCCCGGCACTTATTGCTGCATTTTTGCCCTCTCCCCAGGCTCTTCTGTCTGCCGCATCCTCCCTGGCTCTGGATTCTCGCTGGTGTGAACAGCTGGCTTCTCACATAGCATGAGAAATCATCAAATGCTAACCCAGAAAAAAGGGTCCAAATTCACAAGTAACTGGAAGTTTAGTTGCTTAATAAGCACAATTTTCACTTTGTTCTGTGCTGTGCCCAAAAGTAGTTCTTGTCTACATTCAAGCATAGTCTTGAATCAAGCATCTGTGATGACGGATCAGGTTATCTATCTGCACTGTAAAACCCCAAATAATCACCAGTGTTTGCTTCAGGTGAGCTAACTGAAGTGCATGTTGATTACCAGTAGAAGCTAACTTTGCTTGGCTGACTTACTGCAAATCCTTGCATGTGTAAGATTCCATCAGCAGTGGAGCAGGTGTACTAACATAGCTGAAGGTATTACTGGCTGCATGCTACCTTCCTCTTCTTCCTATCAACCTCTCTGTTTGATCAGTTACATCTAAAAGAACCTGAGGTAGCATTGGCAAAATGTCCAGGCTTTGCTTTCCCAACAGGAACAGGAATCAGGGTAGCACCAGTGTTGACTAGCTCCTCTGTCGTGCCCTGTCCTCACTGGGACTCACACTGTTCCTCCTGCCTGGGGAGCTGCACAGGCACGAGGCAGCCCTACCAACTTTCTTAAAGTGGATCAATGTGGATTAACAATTTAGAATGGAGCAATCTTGAAAGGAGACTGAAAGTCAGTTTTCTTAAACCACAAGCATTTTCTTTCTTTTTTTTGGTTCAGCCCCCTTGACTGTGGCTGACTGTCTGGTATTTCTCCTGAGTCTTCACTGCTGGCTGAAGAGGCTCTCTGGTTTAATGGCATTCATTAATCATACAACAATGTATCTCTGCAGCACCAGAGCTTAGAAATTCAAGTTACATTACTGATGGGCGTTGGCCCAGCTTCTCAGGTTGAGGGTGCTCTAAGGTCAAGTCAGATACATCAGGCTCTGTATGCATTTTGGGTGTAATGTAGGACACAGGATTTAGGCAGCTGCTTGTTCAGGCACAGGAACAGATTTTCAGCTGAGCGTGCCGAGTGCTCCAGGTCACGAGTCACTTTTGGGGCTGAGGCAAAGGGAATTAAGCCACTGTCACACTTCCTGGATTGGAAGGGGATCTGAGAGCTGCAGTGACCCTCCCAAGAATTGTCCTGATCTGTATCAGTTATAGCAGGTCCTCACAAAGCTCAGGATCTCAGTCTCTCATGCCCACTGGCTGCTCTTCTAAGAGCGGATGATCTTCCTATGCACTCTTTGTTCTCTGTGTTTTCCCTAGAACAGTTTGTCAGGTTGTTACCAAGCTATCCAGTTTTTTCCAGTGCTAAAGGACCCAAAGACAGTCCTGTCTTCCCTCACATGCCTTGTGGATGCTGTGATGACCTGCAGGCACAGTCAGAAGCAACCTCCCAGTCTATCCTCCCCCTCCTAGCTGGACACAAAAGCAATTGCAGAGACACAGGCTAGAGTCTGCAGGAATGCACTAACAAATGGCCTTCAAGGGCTTCCTTAATCACCTTTCCCTAGCTCTTCTGTTGCCAAGATATTCAAAGGAAAATGTCAAGGCCTGATCCCAGCCCACAGACCGCCAGTCAGACAACGCAGTGCTAGGCTAGACACTCCCAGATTTGCTTTATGATCCTTGTTTCAAGGCCTCCGGTAAGCATTATGATATGCGCCACAGAATGGCAGCATTGATACCTTTCATCTAGTGTGGGACTGCAGTTGTTTTTCTCACTTTTTAGGATACAGGATCCTTTGTGTTATCATAATCCTGTGCTTTACCATTGACAGAGTTGACTTACCCCTACTGCTCCTGCTTTGGGGAGGAGTTGGTTCCCCATCAGGAAGGCTCCTGCGCAAATTCCTAGGAAGTGGCATTTTAGTAAGTGACCAGAATTTTGACCAGACACTGTCTTCAAGGCTGCTGATACAGATGTGAAAGTGCACTAGTGCAGAAGCAGGTGAGATATGCCTTTTTACAGCTCCCATGTAGCCTCAGAGAGACCTTTAAGGATGGTCCCTTGCGAGAAAGACATAGGCTGTTTGTGCATTACATCATTCCCCTTGCGCATATGCTCACAGAGCATTTGGATTACCTCATTCTTCCCAGAATTTACACTACACTTCAGTAGCCAGGCCCTTGAATTTGCACATTAAGCAGCAAGACTCACTGAGCTGATTCCCTGGAGCCCGACTGATGTGTAAGAGATCCATCCTGCCTTCCCATGACTTCCACGTACCCAGTTACTTTCCCCAGCTGTGTCAGGCATAATGATCCAGCAAATAGATACACTCCTTGTTGGCAGGTAGTCCAGGCATTTAGCTTGATAGCAATGTTAAATATTGTAAGTCCTTTTATTTATTTTGCCCGAGTGCAAATTTGACTACAGGCTGTTCCATTGTCTATTTAGTATTTTGTCCAACCTTTTGGCTTCCTTCTAGAGAGGAAGCAGCCTGCAGGTGCTGCAAACACTTTTTGTTCCTTTACGACTAGAAGAAACTACTCTATTCCTCTAAGGCTTTTAGTCTGACTTGATTCTGGCTCGCCCACCTGCCTGCTTTCTCTGGAGAACTGGCAGGTGAATATTTTCAATAATTTACTTTAGAGCTGTTCTACCATCCTGCTATTTATTTCTGCCGTAAATTATGCCCAGAGGTTAGGAAGCTCTTACCTTCCCACTCACAAAGGAACTGAAGGAAAATATTCTGCAGGGCACAGAGGCATCTTTGGGTGGTTTGTAAATATTTCCAGAGGCGGATATACTGGGGATTGAAAAGAGCTGTAGTCCCTACCCTCTTAGTATCGCCTGATATAACCTGCAGCTTCTAGGTTATGCAACAGGGAGCAGTTGTGCTCACACAGCCCCCTCTTCCTACTGTGATTTACATCCAGCGTCTGCGAGATACACCTGCTAGTGCTTCAAAGCATGAAAAGGAAATAATAAAAAAAGGCCTTGAGAGATGATAGCTTACTCCTCACACAGTGGTTTGACTCATTAAAATCAGTGGAGCGATTTTCAGTGACTTCTCTGGGATTTGGATCAGACCCTAAAAGCACAAGCCCCGAGAGCTGGACTGCAGCCAACTAACTTAAGAGAAGCAGAATTCCAGGCAAATGAGTTTTCATTTTTAATTCAGAAGCTAAATAAAATTGAACTGCAGCACGTTTGGATGGGATAGCTCCAAGAAAAATCCAGGGAACTGAACGAAGTGATACTTCTGGTGTGTTTGCCTCTTCTTTGCCGTACCCTAAGGGGCTAGTTGCTCCACAAAGCAATATCATTTATTCAGCAATGGACGCTACTGCTCTTATTATTACTATATGCCTAAATGCTCATTGTAGACCAGGACTCCAGCAAGCTGGACAATAGACAAGTATAGAGCAAACAGATGGTCCTTGCCTCCCAGAGCATCTCGGAGTCTAGATTTACCATTTTATGCTCAGAGTTTGCTGATGGGTGTTGCACCACACAGAGTGGCATTGTTTTTTCCCTGTTGAAGTCAATTAGGTTCTTAGCGCCCCAGGGAGGTGATAGGGAGATTTGTGCTGCTTGCTTTGATAGAAGATATAAAACATAAGCCCTGGTTTTGCCACCCAAATTCCACTATGTTTTGTTGGAAAATGCCTGCAGAAGTTTATTCATCATGAGGGTGAACTTGGTTGTATTGTACAGGCTTGTTCAGAAAATGCAGCACTGCCTGCCTGAAGGTCAAGTGGGTACCTTGTCCCAGGGCTCCCTGCCCGGGTCTAGGTAGAAATGGAGAATTAGCTCACACTATCTCAGTGCTTCATGAGCACGTTCTTTCCTCAGGAAGATCTCTTTTTCTGCATCTTCCTCTTTTTTTCCTCAGTGTGCCCTTTCCTCTGCTACCTTTTTTTTTTTTTGTCTTTTCTGATAGTATTACCTGGTCACTCTCTGCGGATAACTCCTCTGGAGAGGAGTATAACAAAAATAACAGTTGAAATCTCTCCTTATAATTCACTTGGTTTGTGAGGTGCAAAAATAGACTTAACTGTTTAATTTTGGGAGGGGCTACAGTGCTCCTTGCATTCAGATGAGCCGTACTTATGTTCCTCCAGACCCAGCCAGAAAATTAAGCTCTAGAAATCCTGTAAGAAAAGGCTGTCCTTGTTTCCAGCTTCCCCTGTCAAAATCTCTGCCAGTGTGAGATAAAAAACCCAGTTATGACCAAAGAAAGGAGAAGAGAGAAAGCGACTCAGAAACTTGAGGGCAGTCCTGGCTCTGCTCCAGCAGCTGGTGCTCATCTTTGACAGGTACAGGGAGAAATCGGACCGAAGAGGGGATCTCAAGCAAGCAAACAAACAAATCAACTAAATGAACAAACTGGGTGATAAAGTAGAGCTGAGAATCAGTAGCTAACAAACACATCTCTGTCGCTGCACTGCTTTCTCCTGCGTAGAAGGGGAGTCAATTACCCACCTTCCAACAAGCTATTGATCAAGCTGCTGCCATGTATCGAATCTGAGCCCCGGCTGCCCTGCGTGTGGCTCTTTGATTTTCTCTCCCTCTGTATCAGCACGTGGTTGGAAGCCAGATGAGCCAGCGCAGGACTATCGATCAATTCTCCTCCCTCCTCCTCCTCCTCCTCCTCCTCCTCCTCTTCACCCCGGTCGCCATGACAACCACAGCTGCTGCAGCACCAGCAGCACTGTTTACCTGGCCCATTTATTTTCCTTTTCAGTATCTTTCCCTTCCCCCCGCTGCTCTCACCTTGGCATGATATTGGCAAAGCACTCAGCAGTTGTAAAAGGGATGAGTTTTTATGACTCTGAGGAGGACAATGCAGTTCTTGGCTCTACTTTATCACCCAGTTTGTTCATTTAGTTGATTTGTTCGCGAGGAATCATTGCCTATAAACAACAAATATCTCAGTCACCAACTAGGTCGTGCTCCAGTCATGGAGGAGGACCTGTCATTCCAATATACAGGTCTCCTTCATATAGTTTAAGTCTGCCTGTAGTATGAACCACATTGTCTTCTTATATATTGCCCTAGAGTGGCAACAGAGAACTTACTCCAGGTATGCCATCATTTACCAGCTGTTAATCTCACACAATCCCTGGGACAGTGTAACATAGCCATCCGGTGCACTAGACTTTCTTTCAGGTCTTCAGCCACCCTTGTAACTTCTGTGGAGGGCACTGTGTCCGACAGGGACCAGCTGCTGTGGAAGGACCAGTGGAGCAGGCACAGTGTCACCTCCCAGCAGAAGGCCTTTACAGTACGTTCACCACAGCTTCCAGCTGCATACGCTGAGCAGTCCAGTTCCTGGCTATGCCCCATTCTACAGCACTTTCCATCATCCCCACAATCTTCCCAAGTGCCAGCACAGTCTTGTCCCATCTTTCCTTATACCGCTTCCACTGCCTGACATTGCCTTCCCGTTCCTCGGCTGGATGACAGTCATGCTACAAAGACCAAATAGTAGATGAATGAACAATGTTTAAGGAGTAGCCGATTTCCCCCTTCCTGAATGTCTTATTTGTTGTGCCGAATCATCCATCTGCAGATTCTCAGGGTTGGATTCTCTGCTGAAACGTAAGACAAAGAGGCTTTGGGCAGGGGTATGGAATATAAGATATACAAATAAAAGATATCTCTTAAAATATAATACAGGTGTCCGCCTTGTCTCAAAGGTCTTCCTGGCTTCCTTTTAATTGGAATTCTTCACCCAAGTCTCACATTCCTGATTCTTTCCACAGTAAAGCCATCATACTCTTCCAGGAGACTCCTACTTTTCCTTATAATTCAATATAATTGATACAGGATGTAAAAGATCACTTGAAGTTATCAAGTACAGATTATCCCTCCTTGAAGCAGAAAGCTACAGGATAAACTGTGGAATTTGCTACTGCACAATATTAGGGAAGCAAATACTATATTTTGAAGAGGAAACAGACATCTATAAGACGGAGAAAGGCACTGCCAGTGCAAAAAAGTTTCAACCCCCAATACTGGGAGGCACAGGAGGACTGGGGTCAGTGAGGATTCCTGCTTCATCCTTCTATTTTGCCTATCCTAGAATAGGGCCATGCTGGGAGTATTACAGAGCTGTCATCCCTTCCTTTGAATAGCCTGGCAAGTCTCACTCCATCAGATATTTTACCAAGCTCAATTAGCTAGGAGTTTCTCTATACAGTAGGAGCTCAGATCTGAGACTGGCCAGGCGATGGATTCATTCAGAACGAGCAAGCCTTGGACAGGCTCTGCAAAATAAGACTGGGGTCAGGGGTCCAACCACCACCACATGTGAGGCCCTGGCCTCGCTGGGGGACAATGAATTCAGAACACCATGAGAAAGAGGGTATGTTTGACTGGCTGGAGCAGTGGTCTGATGTGACACAGCAGGAAGCATGATACTAATGCAAATTGTTAGTACTTATTAACTAATTAAATTGTTGTTATGCCCATAAGGTACTTAACACTTTCCAGGCACAGAAGAGAGCCCAGTCCCTGCCCTCAGGAGTAGAAGATCTAAAAGGACAAGCACAGAGGAATGGTGAAAGAAAAACAATTAACATAGAAGGGATGTAATGAGAAGCAGCACATGGTTTTGCAGTTACAATTTATGTCTGGTTTTGCAAAGAAGGAAGGTTTAAGTGGTCACAGGATCTTTGGCGGGTGGAGCATGTATGACATCATATGTCTGTCAGATGCATGTATAATTTTTGACACATCGGTCAACTAAAAGCAAATTGGATGGATGAGAAGCTGGCTCAGATATACTTAATTTCATTAAAATAAAAAGCCAAGAGAAGAGAAGACCCTTTTCTTCAGCTCAGAAGAAGGTTGCAATAGTTCCTATTTTCTTAGACTTCACAAAATTTGCATGGGCTGCAGCTCTAAAAACACCCAGTTAGAAGAAAAGGCTTTAACGGGTGCTTAGACTCAATGAAACACAAACCTGTAGGAAATCAGACTACCTTGGTTGCAGAGAGCTGACCTGGGTAGAGATGCTGCGGCAAAAGGTGGAGCAAAAAGAGGTATGTAGTGGAGAGATGGCATGAAAGAGTGTGAGGAGACCGGCAGGGCTAGCGAGAGCTCACAAGCTCACATTATTAGTGGAGGAGACAGGGAGAAACATACTGGAAAAGATGGATGAGCAGTCTTGCACAGGTGACTTTCATTATAACAAGTTCCTTACACTCAGCGTTAGGTAGGAAGTAGTGGATAAATTCAAGACAGGAACGAGACGACACAGTGTGCTGCAGAGATGACCTTTGTAGCTCCATTTGCCATGTACTGCAGGGAGGAGAGGTGCACATCAGACCTGGGATCTGAATGTTATACTAATAAAGACGAGAGATGCAGAGCCCTTGATACGATGGCTATAGGAGAAAGATCTTGTGAATGCCGAGTGTGAAAATAAATTAAAGTCTGCCCACAGATGGGATGGATGGAGTCAGAAAGAGCGCGGAATTGTTAACGTCTAAGCCACGCAGGGGCTGGCTGTGGAGTCTACTAGAAGTAAAAGGAGAGCAGTGAAGAGCGAGTTGTAAAGGAAGATTAGGATTTCGTTTTTATCCAGAATTTTAATTAATGTGCAAGAGGGAGCATGCATTCAGGATACCAAATGACAGCCTGACCCAGCCAAGCCCGTCTACTCCGCAAAGCTTGAGAGTTTCAGTAAACACACATTGCTCTGTTGTTTCATCAGACGCGCCGCTCTGGTGTGTATCATATGATATGGCAGCCATTCAGCCAGGCGGGGAGCAGCACAGGCTATAATTTCCTGGTCATATGTAACTGGGTGGGGAAGCGCCTGAGCCTTGGGGTGAGTAATGCTGGAATCGCACCATGTGGCACCCTGCTCTTTGCCGTTCAAGCACTGGAGGTGTTGCTCTTGCTCTTCGGGCAGACGCTGCCCACGGCACCCCGATGCTCTTACGCTCCAAACACCCTCCTGTAACCCGCTTCGCTGCGCACCCAGATCCCGCTCCCACGTCCCCAGCGTTCTGCGGGGGTTGGCCGCCCCGAAGACTGCGGCTCCGAGCGAGGCTCAGCCGCTTCCCTCTGGCGGGCGGCCGGGGCCGCGCCATGGCGCTGAGCTTGCAGCGCGGCAGCCCCCCGCCGCCCCCGCCGGGCGGGATGGCTCCCCGCCTCCCTCGCCCCCGGCCTGAAGCGACGCGCGGGGCCGCGCGGCACGTCTTTTGGAAACGCTCCGGGCCATTTACCGGCAGGGGGGAGGGCAGCCTCGGCCGGGCGGCTCGGCTCGCCGCCGCGGGGGCACCGCCGCGCTCCTCCCCGCCGGGTCCCTCCTCCGG
>NW_010973368.1:4570906-4607978 GCF_000737465.1 Haliaeetus leucocephalus | reverse complement strand
CACGGCGAGGAGAGGCGGCCATCGCCGGGGAGCGGGGCGGCCCCTCCTGCCTCCTCCCGAGCCACTTGTGTGTTGCTCATTTCCTGCTCCCGGTAACGAGGCCAGCGATGCCGGGGTGGCGGCGGGGCTGCTGAGAAGGCAGATTGTTACACGCGCGCACATGGATGTTTTTGTTTCGGGGTGAATTTTTAGTGCTCGTGAAAGGGAGGGACTAAGCGGAGCTCGCTGGAGCCTGGCACAGGACCAGCAAGCTTCCCGGCAGCCCTTTGCCAAAAGAATCCAGACGTACAGCCCCCCCGGTTGCTGCGGCCCCTCCTCGCCCGCTGTCTCCCCCCTCGGCTCTTCGGGGCCCTCACTCCGGCTGCAGCGCTGCCCTTGGACCCTGCAGCCCCTGTGCCCACCCGCGCCGCAGACCCCTCGCCGTCCCCTCGCCGCCCCAGCGCGAGGTTCCTGCCGCTGCGCACAGAGTCGCCGCAGTCCTGACCCGTGACTCTTTAATCCCAATCTCTCTTCTCGCTTGTCTGTGGAATTACTGCAGCAGGGTGGGGAGACTTTGTGATATAAACATATTATCCTCGGAGGCAAAAGCAACTCGAGGCCAAACAGACTCATTGCGCTAGTGACTTAAACTAGGTGAAATGTCGACAGAATTACTCAACATCACATTCCCAAACTCTTGTTACATAAAATAAACAAACCTTCTAGTGATGTTTTGTATAGTCTCCAGCCCAGCCCCAACCCCACCGATCTGCTTCATTCCCCATGGGACGGCAGGGACGTGGGTCTCCTGGCTTGCAACCGTCAACTTGCACATCCGCCGCGGATGAACTCTGCCATTTGTCTCCTCTGTTACAAAGTACTAACAGGATTCTGCGGGTTTTGTTCAGTTTTGTTTTGTTTTTTTTAGAATTTCTCGTTAAAGGAAAAAGAGACCAAAAAGTTTTTTGGCTGCAGCTATCAGCTCGTTTTTGGTTGCTTTCTAATGCCAAGGCCAGCAGGATCCAGGAATTCGTCTACTGGTGCCAGCAAGAAAGCACTGACCCAAACAAGGGAGCCAGAACTTGGACTGCAGTCCTTGCCAGGGATCAGCAAGAGGCCAGAGAGACCATGCTGCTGAGTCATCACCGCTCCAGCTGCTACAAGCCTTTTCTGGGGACGCGGCTGTTGCTAAGATTCCTGGGAGCTGACTGATTGCTCCTTCTATAGTCATGTAATACACACGCATACACGTCAAAGGAGCAAGGAACAGCAGCTGGGGCCAGCTCAGAGCGAGAACACAGCCTGCTGGCCATGAGCAGCCAGGCTTTGTGGCTGCGTGGATATGCAGGCGGGGCAGACTGTGCGCTGGGCTCGTTTTGCAGGCCTAAAGCTACCTCACGCCCAGGGAGCTTCTCCTGTCACCCACTCATGGAGGTGTTTCGAAAGGTGAACAGTCCAGGCAGTGGTTCTGTGCAAAGTTTTCTTTCTGTTTGTACTTGCACGTTCCGTCACGTTTGCTTTAGATCAGAGAGCCAGAGACATTAAGAGGTAGGAACATGCTTAAAATCCATGCAGTGCATTCCCTGCAGGGCCAGTCTTGGGTCATTCCCTTCATACAGCACAGTTTGAGAGTATTCTGCAGCCTCACGCATTGCATTTTCCTTCACCCAATTTAATCTTTTTATTCACCTGCCTTTTATCTGTCTCAGGTACTCACCTCCCTCAGATGCTGCAGTTATCCTTGTTTCCTGCTCCACATTGACACTCAACAAACTAGATGTACTCGGGCTTTTAGATCTCTCCACTCACATCTAGGTTGTTAGAGCCTTAGGGCCTGTCTTCTCTCTCTGATGTTAGACAGATCGCTGATTCCAAAGGAATAACTAATCATACTAACATTTAATAATAAAACTAATAATTCCAGAGCCCAGTCTCCCTGCTCCTCTTTATCTAGTGTCTGTTGAGGTGCCAAGCTCAGAATTACAGATTGGCAAATGAGGTTTCAAAGCACTTGAGTTTTGCAGTCACTTTTTTCCAGTAGCACCTCAGAGTCCTAACTGTGCACCAAGAACACTGTATAATGTAATACTGAAAAAGGGTCTCTGCCCCAAAGTGTTCACAGTCTTACTATAAGAGAAGAGACAAGCAATGGGCAGAGATAGACAGGGGAGGCCCAGCAGGCAGTGAACTGGTTTGGCCAGCGTGGTGGGAGGTGGTCTTCACAAACAAGCAGACCAGCTGAATTTTAGGGCAGATTCAGGTCAGGAAGGAGAATCCCTCTGAGATACTCAAGAAGACAGTTTTCAACTCAATAGCTCCTTTTTGCAGGAGAGAATAGGCACCTGTGGTCATTTCGCAGAAGGAGCTTTAAGTAATGCGTAAGGTCAGTAGCACATTTAAATCCACTTCTGGCCAAATCAGCACAGAAATAGTCTCTCAGCGTATGAAATCTGTTTATATAGACTAATGTAGGTATAGCCATTGCAGACATGGGTAAACTTACCTGTTAAGTGTTTTGAGAAAACTGGTAAGAAATCCTGTACATACAAATATAGAAATAAGTAAATTCTAAATTGCTCAAAGTGGATGTGGGTAATCTCCATCACACCAAATGTAAGAAAAGCCTGAGGGACACAGCAAAAGCGTTAGCGAAAAAGTGCTCAGGGACTTCACTGGAAGAAACCACTCTGTACTGACCGTAAAGGGACAGATTAAATGAGATAAGATACAATTTTTCTAACTTTAATTTATACAATGTTTTAGGTATTGTAGAAAACAGAGGAGAAAAAAACACTACACACACAAAGTTTCTAATTACTTGCATACGCAGATTTGGAAGCTGCATTTGGCTTGTAGTAAGGCATTATAGTGCTCTGACAGTGGGCCTGCATGGGTGGTGAAAGCCATGTATGGTGGGGCTCATCCCCTCCACTCCATGCAGCTACAGGCATGCTGTCCTTAAAGAATTCTGCAGTTACAACATCTGAATCGTGCTTTTTTTGTTAACCAGGAGTGTTTTTATGCCCCTAGAGTGACTTGCTCTTCATAGTACAGGATCTTTGTTGGGTATTGCTTGCACAAGCTCACCATCAACAAAACTATAAAGTACACCCTGAACTAAAGGTGCTACACAACATCCCCCATTCTCCAATTTAGGGCATTTTGGTATCATGAGACCCCCTAGATGTGTTGTAAAGCATCAGTCACCACTTGTATTTCAGACCCATGTCTGCTATGGCTGGGATGGCTGGTAAAGGATGCCTGGGAGCAGCTTAGGCTGCAGCTGACAGGAGACGTTAACTCTGCCTTTGAAGAAGAGGTCAAGCTCTGCTCCGCTCTGAGCCATGCTGTTGTTCAGCCAGTCCTACTGATAGCATCTCTGGAGCAATCAGATCTTCCAGGCTACTACTTGGTGTCAAACCTGCTATATTCAAACAAGATAGTAGAGTGGCCCATGAAGACTTGCTGCCCCTGCACCTATCCATCACTGAAATCTTGGACAGTCTTCAGCAGAGGTTCAGGCTTGGTGGTGGTATGGAGGGTGCTGGCAGCACAGACAAATGACCTCCTTCAAACCCACAGATAGGGAGAGGACTTTGTATTCATTCTTCTGGGTCTGCCTGCAGTGCTGGCTACAGCTAGCCTCAGCAAAACTTTCTTAACCCAGACACTAGTGATGTTTAGAGAGCCTGTGAAATGAATCCTTTCTGTTTCTAAGAATGTTTGTTCACATGAGATGGTCATAGATAGCTGCTTCCTCTGCCTTCAAAGAAGTCATGTGAAGAGCCCCAGAAGGCGCCTTCCCCCCAGTACTTTCTACATCAATTCTAGGTCTTGATACTTATTTTCAAGGCCTTCTGTGAAACTATCCAAGAGTATCTTAGAAAAGCCTCTTTCTTTGCATGTTGGTAGCACTGTTCCTCAGAACCCTGGGATAATGAAAGACAAGGTGTTCTCTACAGCAAGGTCATGGCTTTACAGATCACTCTGCTTGAAGATATATATCTCCTTTCTCTGGCTTTACTAAAGACAGATATGAAAACAGCAAAGAAAAAAGAAGGTGGAAGAAAAAAAAAAGAGATAAAAAGAAAGCATGAGTGAAAAGAGCTAAAGCAGTGAGAGAGAGGGACTGAGGAAAGAAGCAGCTTGAAAATTACAATTAAATGAGTTATAATGAAGAAAAAGATTTTACCTTTCCTGAGACATGGGAAGGAAAATCAGCCCAGTGGGATGCCATGCATTGCTCTGCTCTCAGCTACTCTAGAGGGAGAGTTTATGAGCACACGGAGAAAGGAATTCCACGCACTACAGAGATGCTTATATAGGTGATGTCCCTGCTTATACAGCTTAGGCCAGTCTAGCTCTGTGCAGACTTTCAGTCCAATATATAAATAAAATAAAGTCCTGTGCCACGGGGTTCCCAGCTGTTTTCCATATGGCATCGCACCCCAAATCCAAGATTTTTATGTCATGTAATTTTTAGCCCTTCTCCTGTTTCCATCCTGCAGCTTTAAAATAGTGTTTTCTCCAGTGCACTGTAGCAATACACTCTTTCCAAGGACATGCCACAGCTCTTAATGTACCAGTACTAAACAACTCCAATATCTACAGATACTGAGCAGATCACAGGGCCACTGTGAGAATATATTAATGGCAGCGTAAGGGGTCTGGCATGGAGAGAGATACCTCCACTCCCATGCGCATCCTTTTGAAGGCCCACAAACCTTTAGTCCAAGAGACTTAATAAGATTTTAATGGGATTGTAATTCTTGGAAGTGTCATGGCACTGCTTTAGTGTCAGTGTCATAAAGGTTTTAAAAAGGGTAGTTAATCATTAATTGGTTCGTGATACTAGAACACACTATCGATTAAAATTGAAACATAAGAATCTAAATAAAACACACATATCCACCAGCATTTTACATTACATTAAATTAACGTAGCTCAGTGGCTGCTACATTGCCTTGTCTAGCTGTCTTCTGACACAGTGCAAGTCTGACAGTGCTGTTTGTAGCACTTTAGCCTTACCGACGGACAAAATAATTTTCCAGATTTTCTTTGCATAAATGAATAGCAGTTTTTATTTCACCTATGGTAGGACCATCTGTTTTTATTTTTGCTGTACTATATTATAATACACCTAAAACTTCTTTCCCTCTTCCATATATAAAGTAGTCTACTTACAAAACCATGGTGCATCCCCATTCCTCAGCAAGGATTCAATTACAAAACGCTTTGGTGGATTTTAATGTTAGGAAGACCTAGTTTTACAGGCCATATTGCCCTACATTTAGAGAGAAATTTGAAACTAAACCTTAACTGTTGTTCTGAAATAAATGAGCAAAAGATGTTTCTGAAGGCATAACAACTCACAGGGTTCAGGAATACACAACGGGGCTTTAAGTCAGGAATGTATTAACAAGTGATGCCTCACAGTAGAGCGTGAGATACTGGTTGATCGCAGCATCACTGTTGAGCAGAGTACTTAATCACTTGCTCAGCATTAATACATGTATGGAGAGGTTAAAGAGAATTAATAGAGGGCAGGGAAGCACCCAGCTTAAAAAGGGGCAAAAGCAGACTTTGACATTGTAAGCAAGCCAGCTAGCTTCAATATCTGAAAGAACACCAGAATAAATTATCAGATAATCAATTCATAAGCACCTAGAGGATATCAAGGTAATCTAGGACAACCTGGGTTCATTTGTTAAGAACAAATAATGTCAAAGCAATCTAAATCCCTTTTTGACAGTGTAACTGCCTAACAGTGAATGGCAAAATAAGAGGTATTTATGTCTGGCTTTCAGTAAGGATTTCAACAATGTCTCATCTGACTTTCATCTAAGCATACGGCAGAAATGTGATGTAAATTAAATTATCATGAAATAGGAGCACAATTTGTGGAGATACATTTTTAAGGAAGAGTTCTCAGTAAGTAGTTTGCTCTCAAATGGGCAGCTAGCATTTAAAGAGCAGCCTCCATACAGGGCTATGCTGGTCCTAGACAAAGATCAGAATTTGTAAGGTTCTGGTTAATGGAGAAATGGCCAAAACCTGATTCAGTAAAGGCAAGTGGCATCCCTTTCTTTGTGTCAGCATAGATTACAAAGAGGTCTGTGAGCACTTAAGATACACTGCCTTAGAACAAGAGTGATCTTTGAGAGCCCTTCCAGTCCTATATGTCTTTACTTTCTATTTACTTACCTATTTGGCTGAAATGAGACTTTTCTGCTTGATGTTTTTAATAAACAGCAATTTTGTAAGGCTATTTTCAATAGCCCTATACAACTTTTCTTACAACCTCAGAGTAGGGGCACATGAACAGGTTAAGCTGAGGTTGTTGATTTGTCTCAAAATGATGTAGCTCCTGTCCTGGTTTGACCAGAGGGTAACTCATGCTTTTGTATGCATGTGGGCCAGGACGGAGCCTGTGCAGGCTTCCAAACTCTTGAGCTGCCTGCTTCTGTGCAGCTACTATGGTGAGTTTTGTGCCTCAAGCTTTGCCTTTCTGACTCTGTGTCTCTAGCCCAAGAAAATGTTTAATAAATAGTATATGTGAACTGATTTTGGTATGCAAATATCTCTGGAAGAGGGAATATATTTTTGTCTATGGCACTTGATTTTTAATCTTATCTTTGTGTATAGCACAAGCATAAGACAGGAGTTTGGGCAGCTGAAGGGAAGATGGGTCAAGAAAGTTTTCAGGGGTAAAGGGATTAAGTACACGTGAACCAGCAGCTATCAAGTTTTCTGCCACAGCCAGTCTTAGGGATGAAAGACTGATTCTTGCCTTGATGTGTGTCCCTGATTCTCATTGGCAAAACCTGTAGCCACACACTTGTCATTTTGAGTGTCATGTGTCACACAGAGAGTGGCAACTAAACTGAAGTATGTGTGCTGGAGCTTGTGACAGCAACAGCAATAACAACTAAAAACCCCCAGCCCAGATCAAATCCAGAATCAGAATGATGCAAAGATTCATTTATTTCAAAGGGCTGTGCTGTGTCTGTCTCAGGGTCATTTCAAATCAGCAGTCACAGCTGTCATAGTCAGGTTCTATAAAACATAAAAGGAGCAGAAGAAATCCCTGCATGTACACACACTTCATGTCACACACTCATCAGGTATTCAGAGAGGAAAGAGTTACACGAGTATATGCGTAAAGAACTGCTAACACCCTTAACCACCCCCTCTCGCCCCCCCATACAGAGTTACTTTCAAATGTTTGATGCATTTCCATATAGGAATTTTGTTATTTTCCCTCCTCAGTGGCCTCCCTGTGACTCCATGGCTGCAGCTCTCACTGTGTCATCCTTCCAGTGAATATGGGCACAAGTCCTGGCTGTGGAAAAGCCACAAGTCAGAGGCTTTACAGTTCTGCCACCTTCTTCCCCAGCCAAATTGTGCAGTCGTGGGCACGCAGGGCCTGGTTCTAGCACAGATGCTTCAAGTAGATGGGAACTGTGCCTTCTGCTACTGAAATAGCTGTTGATTTATTAAAGAATGAAAAATCCATATCCTAGATAACTATGGTCAATATTTGTGATCTAACATGAGGTTCCTAAATTCACATTTACACCTCCTGACAAAGAAGTTAAGTTGTCTTTGGCATGGGACAGGGAGGGCTAAAAGAGGTTAATGTACTGCCCAAAGATAAGGGTCATTATTCACTTACTCCAGAGACTCCTATTAAAAGGTTCAGAAAAAATGACTTTGTAAAAATTCTCTCTTGCTACTGAACACAGAGTTGTTCTGAGTGACTTTACTGATGGACATAATTGCCTACTCTGATAAGCCAGTGTAGGTAAGGGATTGAACTGGGTGTTGCTCTGCTTTGCATCTCCATCACATCCATGGCAGCTGGATTGTGATGGTGGTTCAGGACAGGCAGGGCTTAATCAGGCTAGACAGGGGTTGTGCAGTGAAGCCCGAGGAGGGAGAGGGGATCAGTCTGTTTTCTGACCATGTTGTGTTCTCCTGAATTCGGTACTCCTCTATTCTGAATCCTTGTTCAACTTAAGTGAACTGGTGGTGTGAGGATACCTAGCTCCCACCGCTCTCCCCATGTCTTTTAACACTAACTGTCCCACAAGTGACCAGCTGAAGAACATAAAGATTGTAAAGGTCATTTTGTGCTGGGTGTAGCACAAACCATAGATGCTTACCAGGTGTTTCTGGATCAGTCTTGTAAGGGGTGATCCAGGGCTCAGTGGGAGCCTATTTTTAAGCTCTCTCTTGAGTTAAAGAACTCAAACAGCAGAAATTCTCCTGCATCCTAGCCGAGATAATTGACCTCGTTGCTAAACTTTTTTTGTGTTTATCTAAATCTGCATTGTGCCTGATTCAAACCACCAAATATTGATAGGCCTTTTTTCTTAAAAACAATACAGTCAAGTACTGTCAGAACTCTTTCCTATATATCCACTTAGAGACTGTAAACAAACTACCTTAAATAAGCAGATTAAGCATCCCAGTCTGTCATGGAGGGATGTGTTTTATGGTTCTCATATTATTCCTCTATCTTTCTTCAGAACCCTTTCTAACTGATCAGCATCCTTTCTTCAGATGTGTGTATTTGGTTTCCTCTCATCATCTCTAAATATTTTTCCAGGTCCCTGCAGTCCTGGAGACACTCCCATTTCAGAAGCTCTTGTGCTAGATATATGACTTTGCACTTGACTGTGGTCAGACACGTGTTGTTCACATAAGCCCACCTTACAAAGCTCTCCAGATGGATCTTTATAACTACCATGTCCTATCATTATTTATTTCTCTGCCAATTCTTCTGTCACACAAATGAATTCTCTATTTTTCTTTTACTTAATTGATAGAGATATTGAGTAATTCTGTGCCCAAAACAGATTTCATAGGTGCTCAGTAGAATAACTCATGTATAATGATGATTGCTGACACGTGTCCAGGGAAGGACAACCAAGTTGGTGAGGGGCCTGGAGCACAAGTCTTATGAGGGGCGGCTGAGGGAACTGGGGCTGTTTAGTCTGGAGAAGAGGAGGCTGAGGGGAGACCTTCTCGCTCTCTACAACTGCCTGAAGGGGGGTTGTAGTGAGGTGGGTGTTGGTCTCTTCTGTCAGGTGGCTGGAGATAGCACAAGAGGAAATGGCCTCAAGTTGTGGCAAGGGAGGTTTAGGTTGGATATTAGGAAAAATTTCTTTACTGAGAGGGTTGTCAGACATTGGAATAGGCTGCCCAGGGAAGTGATTGAGTCACCATCCCTGGAGGTATTAAAAAAGCATGTAGACAAGGTACTCCAGAACATGGTTTAGTGGGCATGGATGATGTCTGAACTCGATGATCTTGAAGGTCTTTTCCAACCTAAATGATTCTATGATTCCCCATTTACAATTACTTTTTTATGATATATGGGAATTGAATTTGTTTAATAAGGGCAACATTGATTTGTGTAGTGCTGTTTTTTATCAAATGCCAGAAAAGACAAAGTCAGCTGCCTTACAGAAACCTAAATATATTATATCAGTACCAGTTACTTTATCAACCAAATTTATAAATGCATCAAAAACAACGTTAAGGTTTTTGGTGGGACAAGATATTCCATATTGTCACATTGTTTGGTATCAGTCACGTCACCTTCTTTTTATACTTCACTGACTGCTTCCCAGTTTCACAGAACTAGTGCCAGGCTAAGCAGCCCAGAAGCCACACAGCATGCTATTTAGCTTTGTAAATATTTGCACACATCAGGTTATTTTCTCTGGTGTGCTAGAATTGTCTTGGTATTCTGAAGTTTATTAAACAGAAAATAAAATTAAAGATTCAGGGTGGCATACACCTTGCCTAACATTAGCTTTCTAAGCTCTAGGACCTCATGTAAATTAGTCACGTAAACATCTTCCATAGTCTGTGCTAAGAGGGCAGTTTGCCTGTTTCTAAGGTATATTTCTGAGTAGGTGAGATGAAATGCCAGAGTATGAAATGTCCTTTGGGGTGCCGTTCTGTTTCTTTGACTATGAAATGCATGAGGTGAACAGTTTATTTCACCTTTTGGATAGCTGGTCAGTTGAGATGCTTGCCAGCCTCAGGAAGTTCCTCATTCCTTTTTTTAATAGTCTTGTTCCCAGACATGCATAATCATTTTTACTCATATGACCAGACCATGTGGGCTCTAAATAATTCCTTAGCTAGGCATCCAGCTTCTCATTTTTATCCCATAAACTAACACAGATACACTGATACGTCTTTATTACATACCTCTGCTGAGATAATTTGGTGTCCAGACAAGGCAATTGATCACTTAGGGACAGAGCCTGCAGCCTTTGACTGAAGGAAGGAGATTATATGGCCCTCCATTTGGGACTATTCATACAAAGAATGGCTGCAGACCTGTGGTCTGTACACATCACATGGCATAGGCCAGTGTGCAGTTCCTACATTGTTACCAGTGGCGGCATCAGGAAGTTAAAGGAGACACAGTGAAAATTAATTCAGTACAGTATAAAGCAAAAGGTAAAGGGATAAAGAATGGTTACGAAAAAGTTGAGGTTTCATGGACTGCTATTTCAAAAAAGGACATGTCCTTTTATCTGGACTTAAATTTCCCTGTGTTAACCAAATCCACTAGCAATGGATTTAATAAATATAAAAGTATAAAGGTTTTTTTACGGTTTTCCAGACCTATATAACAGTATAAGAAATGTCCTACCGGGTCAGACTGATGGTCCACCTAGCTTAGTTTTCTGCTTCCAGCAGTGTCAACTGGAGACTGTATTTAGGGAAAGCACATGAGTATTTGATAAAAAGAGGTATTATACATAATCAGCATTGCCCTTATTAACCGAATCTGGTTCCTTGTGGGCCACCTTGGGGAGGAAACTGCTGAGGCAGTTGCCCTCTTACTTGCTGTTGGGATATCTCCTTGTGGACATTTTGGAATCCACAGGACAGTCTCTTCTGGGGCTTCGTTCTTCAGGCTGTTGTTCCTGGAGTCATGAGACTGCGTTTTCAGGATTCCTTACATGGACACATCCTCATGACAGCAGATTAAAGATGGAAGAATTGACCCCCTAACAATTTCAGAAATCAGCCTTAGAAAATGAACAGCAGCATTAGTATTTGAAAATGTTTCGTTATTTTCGTCCTTGACTTTCGGTGTATGAATACTTAGCACTGGCTAGTGGCTATGGGTAGTCCCTCTGTGCCTCTGCTTCCTAACTTTAAAACACAGAGAGTAATATCTGCTTCCTTTATGGGATATTGTCATTATAAATATTTTAAAGATTATGAGATATTCAGATACTGAGGAATAGGCTCTATCCAACAATCTGACCTAGAGGTATATAAAATAAAGAGATTTCCAAGAAGTGGCTGGAATCTCTTCTTAAAGGAGAAGAAAAATCACCATCTGAGGAGGTTGCTAGAGCACTGGGAAAATGAGCAAAATGTGAGCGTGACCATTGCAAAATAAGAATGTGGAGACATCAGAAGAAAGATTAAAAGGAAGTTAAGCAGGACGTTTTTACAGATGTGGTTATAAGGGAATCACATGGGAGTGAGAAAATTCTGCCCAGAGCTGGAAGACCCAGTGTGGACAGTCATACCTTTTCTACTTTCAAATTCCAATGTCACCATTGACTGGCTGTGGGCTCTGAGTAAGTCATACCATGCATGACGCACCATCCTCTCTGTTGGTGACACAGGGGTACAAGGGCCCTGACAGGGAGATGTGAGATTAGAGATGGGGAGATTACATTAATTGAAGTCTGAAACATTGTAAGCTCTTCACGGGGATATACTAGAGGAAGATAAAAAATACCACCATTTGTTAGTCATAACATTGACTAGAAAAAATTGGAAGAACATGGACTCTCTGTTGTTATTTTAAAAATAAAATGGATGTTGTCATTGATGGAAGACAGAGAAGTGACACAGGGACAGTTGTTCTGGTGCAGGGGGATATCACCTGTCTGATCCCTCCAGAGTTTAGTATCAGTGAGAGGTATCTGGTATCCTTTTCCATAAAGCAGGGACAGAAATGACTGTCATCTCCAGCTGTGCCTCAGACCAGTCCTGGAGCCACCTGAGGATGAAAAGCTTATTCAGCCTTGGACCGCTCCTTTGAGAGGAAGAAGTGCCAGGTGTGATGTGGCTTTTGGAAGGTGGGAACCATGGGAACTACACTGAGAACAGATAGTGCATTTCCCTGGGTCAGCAGGGAGACATTGCCCATGGTCTCTGCCCTCCTGAGCAGTGTTAGAACAGGCAACATGTGCTGGAAAGCGTGGTGAGGACATTGCAGAGCACCTGCACAGTCCAGAGTTCAACCAGCTTTTTTCCAGGTGCAGATCCATTCTCCCCTCCCTACTTCGAATAACCTAAACATGCCTTCAGCTGCTGTGTTTCAAGAGACAAACCATGGATATCTGGCACCTGTATGAACCATCTCATTGAATTAAAAGAACCAGAGTGCATTGTAAAGACCTTTAAGCAAGCCTGCTTGTTGCCAGATAATTCAGAGGCTGCCCTGGTGGTAGCCAGCAGTGGTTGGTCTGGATCCCTAGCAGCTTTCCTCTGCCTGTGACACTATTGCTTCCTTTGTCCCCTCCATTCCCATTGTAGCTGTCTCATGTTTAATATTTAAACTCTGCGTTCCTTGGGTAGGGCCCATTCTTTTCTTCTCTGTTTGCACACTGGCTAACACAGTGGGGTACTGGTCCATGACCAGGACTACTGGGTACTATCCTAATGATTATAATGACAGTAATTAATAATGCTTTGATCTCTGGGCTTGCTGAGGCAGTCAGCTGCTGCAATTGTTCTCTGCCCTAGGGCTGAGTGTGTAGTCAGGTTGCTTTTTTGGCTATCTGGTGGTTTGATCTCGGTGCCCTCTTCTATATGCTGACCCTGCCTTCAGACTGGCAGACTGGAGTCTCCTAAAATGGTTTTGAGGGCAGTTGGCCAGGCTGCCTTTGGATCTGCTCCTTCCATTGGGAATAGCTCGTATTCCCTTGTATGCTCTACTGCTAGTGATACCTTTCTCAGTGCTCACACCAGCTCCCAAATAAGGTGTTCAAATTTCTCTCCTGTGCTGCTGCCTTGTCACTTGTTACTTCCAAGTCCTTATATCCATATACAACTTCTGTTGGTTGACTGAGGATTTCAAGGGGAGAAATCAGAAGCAATAAATATCCCTGAATGACTAGCCTAAACATCTCAGGTGATCTGAGGAGAAAATCTGAGAGGATAAAATGGTATGGATTTGTGTTTCTTGTCACGAATCATACATGCTTGTGCATTTTTTGGGGGAATGTACTACCAGGGAAAGTTGTATGTGCAGTCCTGGAAACGTCAGTGAAGATTGTTGAGTTCCCTGTGCACACTTGAGGAACAGAGGGAGATTCCCCAGACCCTGAGCAAATGGCTTCTCCAGAGCAAATTGATCTCTCCACCGAGTGCTTAAATTCCCCTAATAACAGAAGCAATGAAAATACTAACCACAATGAGAATAGGCGGATTATTTGCCTTCTCTCCCCCCTTTTTTACCTTTTTAAAAATCATTCTAAGGCCATTGCTGGTCCCTCAACAATTGAAGACACTTCCACCTAAGTATCCCGCTAGGTAGCTGAACTGTATCCTGCTGATAACAGCTGTGCTGCCAGGGTCTGAGTGGAGTCACCGGGACAAGCCAGCTAAAAATATTATGGATATCTGAGGTCCTAAAGAGAGGCTAGAGATAGGTGTGGCCTCTTGTCCCCAGCAAGACCTCTAACACTTTCTCCAGAAGTGGAGTGCTGCCATCAGCTTGGAAGGTTTCTGCAGCTGTGATACCATTTAGATGCCCATATACCAGCATGCCATCGGGAGGCAGAGTGTCAGGAGGAAAGAGTCTGGAAAAATGGGAACTGAAACCCTCTTGACTTTATTCCAGACTCTGTCAAAATCATTTCCAAGCCACCCAGAACAGCCTGAATACTGCACAGGTCTAATGTCTAAAGAGGAAACTAAACTAGCCCTCCAGGAGGGCTGGACTAAGGCAGCAAAGTTGGAAACTTCATCCCTTCATCAAAGCCACAGGAGACCAGGGAAAGGCCTGGGCTGGCAGGATTAGAAATACAAGGGTGTTAGAGAACATGGCAAGAGACCTAATCCAGCTTTTGGTGACCTGCCTGAACAAACAGCTATGACAGAGAACTGAGAAATATGATATTTGTGCTTGTGTGAGAACCAGCCCAGTGGAATGGTTATTATCATCTGCTGAATTGGACAGAGCATGGTGGAAAGTCAGGACGGCTCTCTTCTAGCTGGAGAATATGACCTATCTAAAAATGATTACCTGTTTCTCAGGACTTGCTAAGTTTTCCAGGTTATTCGACATCACTTCAGCTGCAGTAGTGGAGAGGACAAAAACGCTCTTGCAACAAACCTGTCTGTTCACTTTGGAGTTCCAGAGCAGGTCATATCTGACACAATGCTCCAATTTTCTTGTGAGGTCTTTCGAGGCATTTACAAGCACCTTGTTACATCCAGGTGCCATTTTGCTTGGGGAAAATGTTTCCTGCAGTGAAGACAATCAAAGATTTCCTTCCTGAATTCTCATACTCCCATCCCCTCCTCTTGGCAAAGCAATCAATACCTCTAGCAATGGATTCAGCCTTACAGATGAACTGTGGGAAGAGAGCTGAGGCCCAAACATCTCACCCTGCCAGATCCTTGCTGGCTGGACTCCTTAAATGTACAAAAGAAGGAAGATCAACATAAAACATCTGAAAAGCAGAACTTGGAAGAGTCAGCTTCTTCTGAATACTAAAGTCCCAAGAGTTTCTTTTCCAAACAAGATGGGGCAGTGCAGGGAAGAGCCAGAAAGCTTCAGTCCCATTTTATTAGTGCGTTAGCAAGAATCACCCATTAGCTCACCCTCATCTTGCTGCTTCACTTAATGGCTTTCAGGTACACTCTGATGTCTACCCTGAGACTAACACAACCACTTCTGATCCCTAGCCTGCCTCCAGACCCTCTCCTTGCAGCTAGGAAAAGAGAGATGTCTTCCTGCAATCTTGGAAAAATTGAAGGATCCAAGTGCATTTAAATGCTGGTAGGCAATTGTTGTTAAAGGGCAGAATAAACCCTGGTGCAGGGTTACACCACTGTGTGTAGAGCTGTTCATTCTTTTACTGTATTGATGTTTCACTCCCATTTTCTTTTGTTTAATGAAAGATTCACAGTCCTTCCCTTTTCATAAAGGGACTGCGGTATTTATTATGAACATTCAGACTCCCTGCTCAGGGGACAGTTAATGAGCACGTAGTAAACAAGTAAGAGCCTGTGCAAACAAAAAATAAAGATAATTCTTTATTCACCTCAAGCACAGTCCTGAGTCTCTGAAATCTTGGCAACCCTCAAACTCAAGAGTTCCTCCCTCCACTGGGATGAGACATTAGCTAGTGTATCAAGCAATTACATAGGGTATTTTTTTCTGCAGAGCTGTGACATCATGCCTGGCAGCTCCCCAAGGCACCAGATCCAATTACCTGAGTCACCAGCAAAGGGAAATTGCCAAGGGGCTGTCACTGAATTCAGCTCTGGTGAATGCAAGAGCAGAAAAAGCCAAGTGAAATGGCTGACAGCAGACAGGGGGAGGGAGAGAGGAGAAAATGAGCAGCAGCAGCAGTTCCTCATCAGAGGGATGGAAGGAGAAATGGATAAAGAAAGGATGAAAGAAATGCAGGGAGAAACAGCTAAGAAAGAGCCGTAGGGGAAACTCTGTATGGGGAATTTCCAAGTATTCCCTCTGTCCCACATAAGAGATGAATGGAGCCACTAGATTGACACAGGTCAAATGCTTTTGGAGGGTTTTTTTGGTATGTAATTTAAAAATTAATCTTCACTGTCAATGGAACCGATGCCCTTTTCTTTTGTGATCCCATCTGGAACTTCATTTTCTAATTTGCTGTGTTTTCCATCTTTCTGCTAAAGCTGTTTTCAAGGACTGAGAAACGGACCTCCTCAGTGCTCGCTGTTCCCTGCCCTGGGTTATGTTCCCTTTGCAGCTGCAATATCTTCCTTGCCTGGAGGAGTTTGCAAGGAGTACAAGGTTCCTCTGAAGCTGGCACGTGGAGCCTTGTTTTCATAACCAGGCCTCTGGAGGCTTCTGTTAATTACTTCACCAGAATTCTTATATATAGCAGCAAAATGAAATTCCCCCAACACAGGGAAGAAATACAGGCCTCTGTTGCCTAAGGAGCTGGCACTGAAGTGGTAACTTTAACATGCACAAAATTATACCAACT
Organism: Haliaeetus leucocephalus; assembly: GCF_000737465.1. Classification (NCBI taxonomy): domain Eukaryota; kingdom Metazoa; phylum Chordata; class Aves; order Accipitriformes; family Accipitridae; genus Haliaeetus; species Haliaeetus leucocephalus. Next base: position 4,591,740 of record NW_010973368.1, on the reverse strand, counting down.
GATATCAAAACCCTGGCATAAATAGGTTCCCTGTACATACCACATTTACAAAACAGGAGGTACTCGCAGGGAGAATTTCACCTGTGTGTGGCATAACCAGCTACAGTCACAAAAGGAGGTTTTATGTGCTGGGCAGAGGCAGAGAATTAGAAATGCAAGCACACGCAGATATACCAGGTAAGATGAAGAAAGAGAGTCCATAAACCACAAAAATACAAACTGCTCACAAGCGCAGATTGAAGTACTGTGCATACACAAAAGCTATTAAGATGTAGATGCAGCCTCATTAATCTGGGCTGTTTTACAAACCTTATTCCCTAGCTTTCATAGGGGATTTAGGTGATAAATGAGGCCATTTTGAAATCTGGCAAAATGCCGCCTTCCTCAGAGCATACTACAGAATAAAATTCTTATATAATGTGTAAAGCACAAGGGGGAGGGGGCGTCTCCAGGAAGGAACACATGTCTGGGCATGTGTTTGCATGTAAACTATTAGCTTTATCTCCACTGCAGTGCGTTTGTGCAAGTATTCTGTGTGGCTGTGCTGCGTGTGTGGGTATGGATGTACTGCTGAGGCTATGTGAACTGATTTGTGCATCAGATAGAAAGAGAAGGGACCTTTGAACGTGGATCTCCTACCTACCCCTGTCCCCAGGTTGGAAAATTTGCAATGGCTGACCTTCAGGGTCTACTACAAAGGTTATGGGTTAAGCAGGAATAAGTGCTTTAATTTATCATGGGTGGGTTGGGGACTTGTCTAGCAATAAGGATATCTTGTCAGCATCGTGACCTTTGCTTTGTGTTTGTGAACTACTACTACCAGTACCCTAGGGGTTTAGGAGAAATGAAGTATATGAGCAGATAGATGGGTACATGTGTGATATGACTATCTTGTTCATTAATTGTGGATCCACGTGCTAAAAATATTTAGATACATCTTTTCCTTTCCTCTCCTGTATTAATTTCAGAGTTAGGGACACTCAGGAACTTAGCAATTAGTCTTTATCAAGATTGCCTCTGGCAGTGCAGACCCTCAAGCAGCTTTGATCAGGTGCCGCTGACAGAATCTTCTGTAAGCAAGTGGTGCTTCATCTCCTGTAGACTCACGCCCTTCTTCCTAAATTGTACAGTAGCCCATGTCATCTCTACATCTTTACAACACCCCATTTGGGTAAGAAATTGCACATACGCAAGTTGCCTGTGTGCTGACTGGGTACCAGTAGAGGCAGGCTGACTGGTCAGCTGGCTGCTACCAGAGTGTGCCACAGTTAGATTCTGCCCCTTTCCCCTCTGTGAAGACAGTAATTTGGGTTGCAGTGCTTTATCCAGCCATTCATTTTCATGAAACTTATTGCATGAGATTTTTCCTGGGATTTAATTGCCTGAGAATTCTGAGAATTGGACTGCAACTCATCACAGTGTTAAAAAGGTAACAAAGGAGAGAGGTGTGTAGGCAGCACACTCCCATAAGCTTGCTTTCCTTGGGAAGGTAGTCTAAGGAAGAATATTTACTTATCTCACCAAGCAGAATTTACCTGGCCTAAGACTGAAGTTAGGCAAGTTTCAGACCTGTAACACCAGCAGTCTTCGAGTCTGATAGCTCCCTGCAGGGGAAAAAAAAGACAGCTTTATCCTATTGGAAAGCTCTTGCCAAGGAATTATGGTGGGGGGAGGAGTTGGTTTATTTCTTTAAGATTACCTCCCCCCACCCCAGTTTCAGATAATAATTTCCATGTCTGAAATAACTGACCTATATAATACCATAGTCTGTCTTTCACCAATTTTTGCTGGGCATACTGTCCTAGCTGGATCTGTGGAATGTATTTGCAGAACAGAGAGGCACACCCAAGGTAGCTTTCCCTGGGTTAATTCAGGTTAACCCACTGCTGCTGGAGAAATGTGATCCATAGGTAGCTGCCTCAACAATTACCCCGTTCCCAGGAATTCCCACTGCCTCTGCAGCAACCCGTGCTGCTGCGCTTCCCTTGTCCTCCTCCTGATGTGCGCTAGGTTAAAATTAGGCCTGTTGCGTTTCTCTCAGGCAGCAACGTGTTTGCCTGCAACTGCAGTTCCGGTTCTGCAGCTGCCGGGGCAGGAGGCAGAGCGCTGCGGCGGGGCGAGCGCGTCGGGCACGTGGGGCGCGCGGAGGCCGGCGGCCCAGCCAGGCGCACGCCATCTTCCACGCACAGAGCGATTGCACGAGGCCTGCGCTCGCCGTCTGCGCGCACGTATCTCCATCTGTGCGTGCCTGGGGTGAGCGCACGGGCACGTGCCTTCCACCTGCCTGCGGGTAAAGTGGCCACTTCTTTGGGACCGCCTGGCGTCAGGCACGTCGCCAGAGCTGTGGTGGGAAGGGGGCTGCCCCCAGACAAGTGGCCTCATTCCTCTCTTTGCACTTGTGCAACATTTCTGGGTGAAAAAGAGGAACATGTTGAGGAGCAGCCCCAAAGGTAGTTCAAGTACACAGATCTGTGGTATGTTTATACCTGCTGCTTTCAGGATGGACGTAGTCCCTGGGTATATCAACAGCCTGGTTCCAGGAGGGACCGCAATACAGCGCAGAGATCCTACAGCCCCTCTAACGGCCTGCCCTGGGTGCTGGGAGCCGGCTGGCTGCAGTGGCACCGAGCTCGACTCTCAAGGATTTGCTGTGCTTGCTTTGACATGTATAGGTTTGGTTTTGTTTTGAATCAGACTGTTCATCACATGTCTCTTCATTTGAATTCAGTGTCCCCAGTGTAATGGCATCTGGATCCTGAATAGGTCCTTGAGGTGTCGCTACTGCGACAATAATGCCAATAATGATAATAACAGCAAGGGAAGGATCGTAAGTGCAGCACAAAGTACTTGCTTCTAGCCTTCAGATGGATCAATACTCTGACCTTCAAAGTCAAGACATATTTATCTACTGAAGATCTTTTTAATACTTATTTGGAATCTTAATGTGTTTTTCTACTGCCCCTCTGCAACTTCAGCAATTCGGTTAGTGGTACCAGGGTATCTGTGTGGCTCGGCAAGTAGAGGCATTCAAAATAGCCTGTGTAAAAGGTTTGAGAAAGCCTCACACTCCTTCTAAAATGGCTGCTCTGTAGCACACATATCTTAGAAGGAATAAATGGCGATAGGTGGTTAGAGATTTGTCTGCAGTGACCTGAATGATTCATTGACAACAGGGGGGTGTGTGAGCGGGTGCAGAGAAAGCCATGCAGCTCAGCCTGCCTGGGAGCCTGGTGTTGACCAGGGAGTGCTGTGCTGTCTCCCTGTGCCCACACCCTGCTTGCAAAAGCCCCAGAGCGTGGCTGTTCGAGCCTGCTTTGTCATCCCCGGCCCAGGTGTCAACCAGGCTGGTGGGTGCCACGTAAACAGGACCTCATCTGGGATGCATCTTGGGCAGCGGGGCTGAGCTTCAGCTGGCCGTGACGGCGTATCGTGATCTGTGTCCCCCGGATGCCTGATCTGCAGAGGACGATCATCTCTCTCCTCTGTCTGCTACTTCAGCTCAAGCAGCTTTACAGACTCGCACTTTACATTTTGGAGACAGGCACTGTAGTCCCGAGGGGGAGACAAAATGGCTGTCGTGGCTATTTGCATATATCCCTATTTATATGTGGCATTTTAGGCATGGGTAATGTACAGTGCAATGCAACCTGTACATGCACAAACGGAGCCTGCTTTCAGCTTCAGTGCACACAGCAGCACACACTCAGCCTTTTCTTTACAATAGTGCTGGTCCCTGGCTCTGGCCGGTGTGCAGCGCATTCCAGCGAGGAGTGAGATTTCACAGCTGAACCCCCTGAGGTGGCCCTATTCTCCTGCCTCCTGTTGTTGCACAATAAGGGATGGGGCGTCTAACTGAGACTTCAGCTCTCATGTTGCTGGCAGGGGAGTGGAAACAGCAGCAGCGTGATTTCTAATGAAATGTACCCCATGACCTGTTCTGTCCAAAGCAGAAAGCCATTCCCCAGGGGCCTCCTCCCACCCCCGTGTCCTTGGGCTAGCAGGGGGGCTCTTTGTGGCAGTCCTGGGACCCCCAAAGTGGATGGATTTTCCATGTTGCATACACAGCCTGCTTCCTCCTTTTAGAGGATGCAAAACATGTGCCAGGGGCTGGGTCTGCAGCGTTCCCAGGAAGACAGCCTACATGGCTGCATGTGTGGTGGTGGGGTGGGGGGTGAGGGGATGGGGAGGGAGCAGAGGATAGAAAAGAATCCCCTTTCTGCCATGCAAAATCTGTCCTACCTCCTCCTCCCTCCCTGTCCTCCCCACTTCCCTCATATTTTGGTATCTCCACATCTGTGCAGAATTTCAGGCACTTGTGGCTCCCAGGAGATAGCGTCATTTTTGTGTTAAAGATGCTTATTGAATTTGACAAACGATGATTTATGACAGGGCAACCCGCATGGGGCGCGGTGAGGAGTCTCAGCGCCTCGTCACGGACCGGGAATCTGTTTCATTCCCATCTCAGCTCCTCGCCTGCCTCTCATTGGAGCTCAGAGCAGATCAGACTCGACAGATGCTGGGAATGTATTGCCTAGCTGAGAGAGAGAGTGTGAGAGAGACCATGACAGAAACAAAGAGCAGAGCGAGGAGCTGATCTCCCAGTGTCTCTCCCTCTAACCCATGACCACACCTCCAAGACCTTGTAGGACACTCAATAAATAAGCTAGCTTTAACTGCCCTAGTAGCCTGGGTTTGAATCCAACTTCAGTGAATTTTCTGCATGTCATGACAGTCTAAATTCAGTTTTCAGGCCCCATTTGCCGTCCTCTGGGCCAGCCGAGGGCTGGATCTTCTGGATGCAGCTTACCCAGATCTGCAGCAGTCCCTCCTTGCTACTGTATCCTCTGGCCATTCCACTTCCACTGTGCACCTTTGTCCTTCAGCATCCTCACTGTTCTGGTTCTGGTTCCCACACAGAGCTCTGCCTCTGCACTTCAGTCATCGCTGCAGATGCAGAGAAAGTTGAGCCAGGCCAGGTCCAGCAGGACTCAGAAACCGAGGCTTTGTGCGGCACCGTGTGACTGTGGCCGCACTCCTTCCAGAACTGGTTCAGAGCTCTGAGTGGCTTTGCCACTTCTGCAAAATGCAGAGCTCAACCTGATAAACCCGCCTCGGGCAGAACCAGTGGGGTTGTTTCAAGACCACACTGCTGGAGCTGCAAGGGCTGGGAACTATGGTGCAAAGGCACCTGAGAGATTTCACACAAATCCTGCTGGATCCAGTAGGGCCTGTTAAGCCTGGCTTAGCACCAACCTGGTCAGACCTGGGCTCCCTTAGAGTCAGGCAGGTGTCTTTCCACTGTGCTCTGAGCATGGTGAAGCTCTCTTAGTTCAAGGACTATATAGATGCAGAAAGGCAGCTCATGTCTGGCATTGGGCCCAAGCTAATAAATCCTCCCGAACCCAGAGTGCTGGGAAGGGCAATGTGGAGACACTTGAGTGGTCCTTTTGGGAAGCAGCCCAGGACCAGCAGGGTTGATGCTGAGCCAGAGCTAATAATCCCTGCTGGACTCAGGCTGAGCTTGTGCAGAACGACTGGGTGTCCCTGCATCGCATTTCCAGCACATCCTGTGGGCCCCACATTAACGGGGCTTTCCGCTGTCTGAGGTATATCCCAGCCCCCTTATCCTGGGTCACGGAAACTTGAGAGTAATGTCTTGGGGAGAGACGGCGCATGCACCAATCCTCTCAGTGACAGCAGCGTGTGAGAGGCAGGAGGGTGGGAAGGTCTGGTGGGAGACACTCCTCTGCTGGCAGGGACCTCAGCGTGGTGAGGGGGAGGCTGGGCAGCAAATGGCTGCTCCAGATGGAAGCCATTAACCGGGAATGTCTGTGATGTGGTCTGGAGCAGTGTAAACAAGAGCCATGAATTATCCAGCACCTTGTAAGCAGGGCTGGAAAGGATCCCCTGCCATCCTCTCCTTCCCTCCCTCTTTTCCTATCTCCCTCCTTCCTTTCACCTCCTCTCCCTTGATTCCCCATATTGCTGTAGATGTTTCTTTATTTCCATGTGTGGTTAAATAAGGCTGTGCTTTCTTCAGTCCCGTGCCACTATTCCTGAGAGAAGGGGGAAGGCTAGAGCTGGAGGGGGGCCAAGGTCTCACATACCCCCTCTGACCTAAACCAGCCCTTGGGTGAGTGAACACAGCTCACTGGCTTGCTGGGTACATTCACCTTCCCAGACACTTCTGCCAGCAGGAATGCCCTCCCAGTAGCCCTGCCAGCAGCTATGACTGGTCCCTTTGCCTCCGTTATCGTCCAGTGGGCTGAATCCTGCGGAAGGGGAACATCATCAGCCTGCTGAAGGTCTAAACCAACTCAATATTCTGTCACAGAGTCTAAAACACAGCTTACAACAGCACTAGTGAAGTATCTTGTCACCTTCAGGCTCTGGAGTAGCATCTTTCAGGCTGTCTGAATACAAAGATCAGTGGAAAGGGTTGAGGAAAGAGTGGTTGGGCAGAAATGTCCATTACCTGGCAGGTTCTGGTGGAGTGGCTAAGCTGACCATACTGGATGCTCCTTCCTATTAACTGCTTCTTCTCCAGACAGCAAAATCAAACCATAAATTTATGTTATACATCTCAGTGATCCCAACTAGAAGTTCTAGAAACTATAAATAATAGGATCTCTTCACTCACTATTGAAATGTAGCCATTTCTGGCAAGGAAGAAAGAAGTTATTTAACAGAGCATAGCAACGCTATGCAACATTTGAAGTAGCAGGATGCTGCATCCAACCATCTATGATATGGAAAATTTAGGAAGCAAAATGAAATTGGTCAAATTGGAATACCAATTAACACCACGGTTCTCCAGCAGAGCCATGCATTATTTCAGGGCCAGGAAAGGAATTTCAATTTTGAAAATGGGATGAGTCTTCTAGCTATACCATGTGCCCAACACAGCACTGGTTTGTGGGATCCCTCCTCACTGCCTGCTGAACTTTCAGTGCCTCCTGTAGCACGTATTTACCTTGGACTCCTCTGAGAAGGTGTCATTCAGTCAGACACCTCTGCGTCTGAGCCCCCATGGGAACACTCTCCTGAATTAGCTTCAGAGCAAACATCACGATTGTCTGCATTTCTAATTCTGCAATAGCAAATGATGAATTTGTTCTATTTTAGCCAGCCAAATGCAGAGTATCTCCATGGGGTGAAGATCTCCAATGCTTCTGAATAAAGGCATTGTAACCACCCCCCCAGCCTCTGCTGTTGGGGTGGATGTCATCTCTCCAGGACAATGGATGGGGCATGGTGGGCCCCCTGCAGCGACACACGTCCCAGGAAGCTACTCAGCTTGGTGGCAAAATGGCTTTTGACGGAATCTAATATGGATGGCAGTACCTCAGAAAGCAGATGTCAGGAAGAATAAGCCCTGGCCAGCTGGACTGCTGCATGATTTAGACAGCAGCCTAATGTCTGTTCCTTACCACCTCCAGGAGGGTGTCTCTGCTAATAGGGCTTCTTCCTGTCAACAGCCGTTCTCAGTTTCTTGAACAGTAATGAAGCAAAACTGCTTTGGGGAGAAAAATGTAGATGAGAGTGGGCAACACTCCAGACCCTTCGCAGGCTTCTTGTGAGCACATGCAGAAGGTCGCATGTACGTCCACACTGTGGGGCAACCCACAACATGATTCTTCTAGCAATCCCATGGCCTAATCTTTATTAGTGGGGTTACTCTGTACACTTTGTGGATCCCTGTCCTACTGCCCAGGGCAGAGCCAGAGTCAGAGTAATGTTGTTACAATTGAAGTGATTTCTGTAAGTTTAATTAGGATGCACCATTTTATGCCGGGAATGAAAGTGGCCCATTTCTTAGATCTGGGCTGTAAAATGGTCTGGATAATTTCTGATCACTAGCAGTATCTGCCTGGGAAAAGAATAGCAGCCAGATATGGTAAATACAGTATACACTTAAAACAGAAGTTTCAGATTTTAGGGATCACTCCCCTGGTTCAAGGAAGTTTCTTTCACTGTATACCGCAATATACTCATGGCCAGATGGATTACCTGCTATTCTCACTGTCCTCTGAGGCTTCATCAAGTGTTAAGACTGGCCTTCATAAACAGATATTCCTGGTCAATCTGGTAACCCTGTGCTCATGTTTTCAGAGATTTTAAGGACAGAACAGATCATCTACTCTGGCTTTTTACATAATGAAAGCCCTGATTTTAATTCAGCTGGGGCACACCCTATTCATTTTCACTTTCAAAGATAATAAGGATAAAGTATGTCTTTGCACAGTCCTCGTATTTAGAGCTGGAGAAGCCCTAATTGGTCTCATTTCATGTGTCTCCTGGGGACCAACAGAGGATCATTTCCTTTACCAAGTGCAGATATAAGTTCTAAATGATTCAAAAGATGGAGTTTCCACTGCTTTCCTGAAAAAAAACCCTCCTTCTGCAAAAAGATCTTGCTTAGTTTCTCCACTGTTCCTAGTATTATCTCTATAAATACAATAGTTCAAAATTCTGAAAGTGTTTTCATCTCAAAAGAGGCTACTGGCTTGCTTTGTGCACTGCCTCTTGGGGGTTTATACAGCTTTTGCCTGCCTCCAAATTCACCTTAGTCTCACTTTGGCATTCCTTTTCGGGTGTAAAATCCCCAGGTCCTTGGATCTACCACTTTCTAATTTTCCTGGCCACCTCGAGAAAACCCTGCCTGTCATCCAATCTGAACCCTCTGTTTCAGAGCACGCCTAAGAGTGAGGAGCTCGCACAAGTACCAGGCCTTGGGCGTCTCCGCAGCCAGGAGGCTGCTGCCGCCCACTGGGTACATCAGTGCCAGAGATACTGTCTCCATAGCAACGCAGGGCTTTTTGTTTTTCTGATGAACAGTTCCAAAGAGTAGAAAAAGCACATCTGCAGTTGCCGTATCAGCTGCCCCCCGCCTCCTCCCCACCCAGCCTGCCAGAGTCAACAAGAGACAATACCTCAGTTTTAGCAGGCTTAGGGCTGAACATCCCAGGAGACAGAACGAGAGCGAGTGAGGTGTACAAGAGAGAGGAGAAGTGTAGCGGGGTGTATTACTGATTTAAGGGTGGGTTTGGGTTGGTTACCTTACTATTGTCATATGAGGGGCTTTACGTGGGAGTTGCTCAACCACACCAGCCTGCTCTGTATGCTCTACCTGCTACATGTGTTGCTGAACATTTGAGTAGGACTACTTTTTGTATCCCTCATTTGTAAAGCCAGAATTTCTAAGTGCCCCTAGTTCAACTGCACATGTCTTAGAGGGTAGGAAATGATCATCTAACATTTTTTGGTCAATGCTCTAAAAAGGTTCTTTAGATGTGTCACTATTTTCATTTTCTTTGTCTAGTGCTAGCAGCAAGTGCATCGCTGCTGTTGTCCGCTGTGCAAGAAAGTCTCTTTTTGCAGCACTTAACGGCTTATGGGGTATCGGCACAAAAGCTGTTGCTGCCATGGGAGCATACCTAGCCCATTCCAGACTGTACGCGGTTTCTTTAACTTCTTTGACTCCTTATGGATTGTGCTTCAGGTAATTTTTTTCTCTGTTCTCAGAAGGGAGAGCAGATGATCCTGTTCCTTCCCTGCCCCACCCTAGCTTCTGTTGCATGCAGCAGTTTTAGCAGACAATTTAAAAAAGAGGTGATGCTGGCTGGCTGTGTCCGGCACAGGAAGAAGCAGAGGAATCAGGCTCCCTGCCATCAACCTCTAACTTCAGCAGGCGGGATGTGGGAAAAAGCAAAGCCCAGCCCCAGCCAAATAAAGCTGGCCTGCAAAAGACCTTCATTCCTGAGGAATTTTTGAATTAAATACTGGCTACAGCCAGCCAGATTCCACTGAAAATGACTATGTCAACTGGTTTTAAATAACAGTCTTTCATGTATATGTTTTTTATGTTGCTTCCCATTGTCTGTTGATTTCCCTGTAGACACTGGGAAATTAAATCTTTTGCTCAACACATTTTTGCTCCTTCTTACTTGGCAAACATGGATTTTTGAGTCTGACTGGAAACAAGATGGCTGGCTATGCATCGCTTGCTGTCTGCTCCCTGAATGGCCGGCGGGAGGAGGTGACAGCTGCCTTTGTGCAGCCGACAAAATCGGTCCCTCCTTTGGGTTTTCTGGACACCTACGACTCATTCCTGTAGCAGTCCCTGTTACTCTTCTTACTATTTTAGTAGTGCGGTGGGAGTCCTGCTGTACTCCTTATGGAACAAGCCAGTCCTGGCTACACTGGGCTTCCTTTGGAAATAGGCAATTCATTTCTAAACCTTCTCCTAAGTGCCAGCTCCAGTGTGCAACAGTAGCCACGGATTGCAGAATTGTTTTTGTAATTTACCTACCTCCAGCGTTGGGCCAGGAAATGAGAATTAGTCCCTCCTGGGGACACAGTGCCCTTATTACACCGTATTAGAAGAAGTCTGATTTCTTTGGAAAAAAAAAGGAACAACTAAAGCCACCTGAATCCCTCTGTCTGGAAGAAAGTCTGACAGAGACTTGGAAAAGGCAGCTGCAGTATTCCTTGAAATTACTGAAAGCAAATGGTAATGAGGAGCAGCTGGAAAGAATGAAATCTTCCACATGGCTATATGTGCCATCCATATTGGGCCAGATTGTATGGCTATGGCCTGAAAATAAAGACAGATCCCTTACAAGCACCCTTGTGTTCCATACCATTGCTACGGTATGGATTTATTTTTAACGGCACCCAGAAGTGCCATGAGAAAGCACACAAGGCTGCCTCCCCACAGGATGAGACTGTTGCTGTTGATGTTACTGCAGCACTTAAGAGTTAGTGGCTCTTCTGCTCCCAGAGTAGACTTCTCCTTCTCAGGGTCAGTATCACATGATGCCGTTATTCAAACATTTCTGTAATACTGTAGGTCTTGAACATGGTTGGTTGTCTTCCATCTGTGTCACTGCTTTGATATATAACATTAAGTAAGCATAATGTCCCTCTGGCTTTTGACTGGTGAAGATAAAGTAATCTTCTACAGCACAGCATTGTATGGAAAGACCTTCAGGGCAAATCTGAAGTCTCCCCTTAAACCTCACTAATAAAGCTTCTGCCTTGGCCTGGGCCTCCTCTGCCTGGAGAAAGTGCCTCGGTCGTGATCTGCCATTTGATCTGCTGATTCATTTCAGCATCTTGGATTTAAGTGAGCATGTAAGGGAGGGTTAACTGCATGACCTCTAGTGCCATAATCTGGCAGCAGTGGGCTTTTCTAATGGTTTCTAATCTCTGAACTTCTGGGGTTTTTCCCCAAAGCTGCTTGATACCTGAACTGTTCCCTAGGGTGTGGAGTAAAGTCATTCGTAGCTACCATGTCATACTTGGAGAGAGACACAAAACTAGGAATGTCATTTGTTTGAGTTTGTCTCGCTTGCTATGCCAAGTATTTGTAAATACATAGGAAATAAAACAAAACGTTGTGGGTTCACTAACTTTAAATCATTGGGATTGGTACCTAATTCATGGAGACACCACAGCAAAAGGTGAGCTGAGAAACAGTTTGAAGGAAGATAGGTTCATGGTATCCTCTTCATAGCAAGAAAGCAGCATATTGATACTTCCCAGAAGGACACAAACAGGAGAGCCAGTCAGAGGAGTGAATGGACAATACAATAAAATCAAACTTGCTCATGGGGTCAGAGGGTAGCTGGTCTTTCAAATCCAAAAGCAGTTTCTGTTTCTGCCAGGAATTAAGTATATGTCTTATATTCAATTATGCCTTTGAGTACATAGTCTGGGCTCTGAGGAGGAGGAGGGACACCATAGTTGTGATCCTTAGATTGTTTTTGCCTTACAGTGTAGTAGGGATGGCATTAGCTGGTCATCTCTGGAGTTTGTCCTTTCTTCTTAGCATCCTGACCTGTAGGAAAGAGCTGGGCAGCAGCTACTGAGCATAGAGGAGTTGGTGCCAGGGGACAGCAAGGACTGGTGGCTCCCTGGGGGTGGGCTGCAGGGAACCCTGCAGGGCAGGGCCTGCCAGCCCAGGCTCATCCCACCACCGCAGCCAGGGGCACTGGGGCAGCCCCAGCCCTGGGCATCGGGCACCTCCCTGGGGATGGGAACAGGCCAAGGCTGGGCTGTGCTGTCAGCTCCCTGGTGGGGGTTGGAGACCAGCAGCCTATGGTGTAGCTGATGCAGGGACTGGTGGCCCTGCAGGGACTGAACTGGGGTCCTGGGCCATGGGCAGCATGGGGGGAGACCCAGGTGAGGGTATCAGGGCCCTGGCAGTCAGGATTAAAACACCGTGAGCTGTTTAAAAACAGCATCGGAAACCTCATGCCGTTTTCCTGGTTTGGGGTCACCAAGTGGCTGGGGCTGGATCTGGGCTCCCTGAGTGTGCTCCCACTCTTCCTTTAGTCTGAGTGAGCTTGGTCTGAGTTAGTTAACTACATTTAAGTCTTTTATGCACCAGTTTTGTGCGACTTCATTGTCAATCCAGAAGGAATTTGGCCTCTTCTAAGTGATTCCCATCTGTAAATAAAATGTGCTCCTGGCACCCTTCCAGCAGAGAGAGCTACTGGTGATGCCTGCGTAGCACCAAGCAGTATCATACAGAGGTGCTCAAAATTAGAATGGAGAGCTAATTTGGGTCAGGAAAGAAATGTAGCAGTGTTAGGTGCATGCATTTAAAAGAGAGGGTAAGGAGCCCAGTGAGATCGCTACATTAATGCGACTGCACTGCTTTGGGTCCTAGGGTTGAATTGGACATCTCTTAACTGCACTATATGGCAGACACCCCTTAGAGGCTTCAGTTTACATTTCTAGCTGCTTACACCCCTCAGGTGCTTTAAAGTGCTTCTGACGCAGAGGAAATATTCCCTACTGAGTCACCCCTTTCACTTCCACAGCACCACAGCTCTGGCCCTTTGTGGGGACACTGGGGACTGACACAGACTCTTTAGCAGCAGTACCCCAGTGAATCACTCCTGTGGAAACAGCCAGAAATTCTGCGTGTGACATTTGCAGAGCTTCCAAAGATGTAGCTCTAACTATGTTCAGCCCAGGCCGCGCACATATCTGTGAGGTTTCCACTGTCTTCTGCCCAGGGTGCCATGTGTGTGAAATTGTTCAGACTCTTATTTTGACTAGAAGAGGCCTAGCCAGTTGCAAACTAAGAATAGCCAAAATATAACTGTCAGCATTAAAATATATATATATACATAAAAAAATTAACTGCTAGGAAAAGAATGTAAAAAATGGAGCGTGTCAGTAAAATATTTTGGCATTTCATTGGTATAAATACCCAGACTCCCTAAGCACTTTCAATGCACAATCTAGATTTACTGCCTTTTCGAGATGGCTGAAGTGGTAGATTCTTTAAAGCCTGACATGACTGACCATAAGCATGAATTGTACAAATCCAGAGTTACAATTTTATGGCCTGTGTGAACACTTTTAACTGTGTGCTTTAGAGATTTATTGAGGTTCTCTATGTTTGAAGTGTTTTTGTGAAGAAAATTAGAATGTCAGTTAAAAATGCGAAAATGAGCAATAAATTCTCTTCGGTTTTGGGAGGTCGAAGGCAAAAATCTGTTGGTTTGCATCTCAAATAAAAGCCCCCCTCTAAGGAAAATCAATTTTTCCCCTCATCTTCTCTCCTATTTTTTAAAGTTGATTCAACTTGGTGAAGGTTACCAGGCCAAGAACTTTAGACCCGGAGGACGAAAAATGTCTAAGCTTCACACAGCCAGGAAAATGCAAGTAGTGACAGGACAAGTTCCCCTTTGTGCTGTTCCCCAGCCAACATGTTGGTGCTTTCATTCATGCAGTTCTCAGGTTCCTAGACTACTGCACAAGGCTAGCTAGTAATTGCATGGAAACCCTGTACCTCATTTCAAGAAAGCATGTAACAGCTGTCACCTTTCAGCATCAAGACGACCTGAACTGGTGACTTCAACAGAAGCCACATCTACATCCTTCTAGTGCAAGGAACCATATTTCAGACTTGACTCAGCTCATCACCTCCCGTCCTCATTGCCTCAGATTCCTGCTGAGACTGACTGCAGAATGACGAAAATAGCAAGACAAGGCATTTCGTGTTATATTTCTGATCTGTAAGGAAAAGCAAAGAATGAGAAATGTCAGGAGTAAAGCCAGCCTTAGGAGATATCCTCTTCCCAGACAAAAGAGACTTGGAAGCACAACCAGCTTTATTTTAATGCCTTTCTGAATAAAACCTCTGGATCTCTTGATGCATGGTCCACTGCTAATGTGATCAAATCATACTTAGACTGTCTGTGGATTTCTAAAGCACCTACCACTGCCGCAGCTAGGTGACAGATTACAAGAATTAGAAGAGACATTGCTGCAGTTCCATTTATACCATATTCTCTGTCCCCCTAAGGCATTTAAAGATGGATTCTCTGGTCTCTGCTAAATTTGCTTTACACTGGTTATGGAGCATAGAGAGAACTCAAACAGGCAGGAGATTCCCACAGGAAAATTCCCTCAGTACAACGGAGGACTGTGCCAGTTGTATAGCTGCCTCTTCTCTGCTCACCGTCCCTCATCCCTCTACTCTCAGCAGGAACAGGATGAAACAAAGTGCTATATTACAACAGATCTTTCTCTGGTATAAGGTCCATTATCTTGTTTGTGCTGGTGGTGTAAACTGGAGTATGTGATTTATTGTTATATATTCCAGTTGGATAAGGCGGCTAAGATTTGGACATCTGCCTCTCCAGCATGCCTTAGTCAAAGGTCAAGGTCTCTCTTTACTCTAACTGTTTTGCAGGATAGCCACAGGGAAAGACACCCACTGTCTGTTTGGCAAATGACTTCGTAGAGAAGGATTACTGTGTGCAGGAGCACCATGTATTGGTCTTGGCCTGAGGTCAGGCTGAGCTGTTACTCCACTGGAGAACATGACATTTTCTGGATCATGAGATCTTTTTGCCTCTGAGGATGACAAAACAGAACTATGGGCTTCCCAACCTCAACCTGCTCACAGGAAAACCAATCATTGTTTCTTTTCTTCTTTTCTCTTGCCTATGTTTTCACACAAACTAATCACAGACTCTTTTTACTGACTGTTGTTGATAATCTCCTCCTGCCCCCCAAATCTCTCTAAACCAAGCCAGCCAGCCTAGTCATTGGAAAGGGGTTAGTTTCAGGTGACAGTTTTACCTGGATTGATAATCTGCCCATTATGCAATGAAAGTGCAGTTTAAATTTCTCGGGTTTTATTAGTCTTCCAGTTCTTTCCCAATTTGCTCCTACTGGGCCCTGCAGCTGGTTAGCCAAAACTCATCCTGTACTTACTGCAGCCCAGAGAACCTCAGGACATTCCTTCTGGGCTTGTCAAGTCTAGCTCCTTGCTTGTACAGCCAGCCATTTCATACAAACAGTTGAGTAAATGTATCTAACTGCCTCTTAAAACCAGCTTGGTTTTTGGCCTTACTAAACCCATTGGGAGGCCTTCACAGAGCGTCAGTGCTCTCAGCATTAGAAACCTGACAATCCCTAGCCTAAATGTATGCATGGCTAGTTTATACCCATTTGTTCTTGTGCCAGCATTGTCCTTTATCTTTAAATAGCTCTTTCCTCCTCCCCATGTGTTCACCCCCTGAAGTATTTATTTATAGATTGCAATTATATCCCCCTTTGCTAGGCTAAACAAGCCAGGCTCCTTAGTTAATTAAGCTCTGGTGAATGATGCAAGGCCAAGCATCGTGGATGCCCAAAATCTGCCTCAGTCAGGGCTACAGCAACAGATTGTCAGGAGCCAAAAAGGACACACCTAATTTTTACCGGAGCTGATTCTAACTGCCCTCCTACTTAATGGGAAGCTTCTTATTTCAAGCTGTGATCAAGTCTTCACTAGCCAGTCCTCCATTTTATCTTTAAGGTAAGGCAGATGTGGGCTGCCTTTGATGCACCCTGTTCCATCCTGCTTGACATATCCAAGCGGCTGGGTAATCCATCCTACATTAATCACGTCGGGGTTTATTTTTAAAGTAGAATTAAGAAGTGAAAAATACGCGAACCTCAGTTGCTTGCTTGTTCAAAACATGTCCAGACAGAAACAGCAAATGTGTGAGAGGCAACAGTCCTGCATCAGCTCTGGGAGATGGGCCGGAGGAGTTAACAGGGCTTTTCCATCTCTAGCCTGTAGGACTGTTGTAATTCATCATTTCTATAGCACCATAAATTAGATGGCACTTCGCAAGCACAGAGGCAGTTCTTGCCTTCCTGAAGTCTATAGCAGGACTCTCAGGATGGGGTGCCTGGCTGAGGCACTCTCTTCCCCAGAAAGGCTTCCGCTGTGAATACCATGCCTACAGGACTATGTGACAATACTGCCCCATTGTCCCATTTGGAGTGGGAGTAAAAAAGCCGGGGAAGGCAGAGGGCTTTTTTCCCAACTCCCCCGTATCACAGCTGGACTTCTCGTCTCTCCACGGCCTGTTTTAGCATTGCCCGGATGGAGAATAGGCTTCTTGGGGCTTTGATGCAGTCTGGCTGTCCTCCAGCAATATCCACAGTACTCCCTCCCCTCCCATATGCTCTCCATTAACATCCTCCTGTCTGCTGAATAAGGAAAGAATAACTCTCCCAGCCCCAGCCAGAGCCCCTGAGCCAGGGGAGTTCATCAGTCAGACTGGTTTCTCCTGAACCCAGAATAGGCCTCGTTAATGGGCCAGGAGGGGATTTTATTTTGCCTTTCAGCTAGTGGCTGCTCTGAGCCAGGAGTAGAGTCAAGTTACTGTGTCCGGGAATCTCAGCTATTCCAAGAGTAGGAGCAAGTGAGCTGCTGACTCAGGAGGTTTCCTAGTACTTTCAAGCAGGGCTTGGTCCTGTCAGAGCAAACTGAACCATTGGTCTTGCTTTCTTCTAGCCCCAGGACAGGGATTATCAAAAGTCACAGCCGACTGGAACAAGCCGGGGAATGGAACTGGAGCAGGACTGTGGATCACACCCTTTCCTGGCATGGACACAGGTCCTTGCAAAGCCTCATATTAGTCCTTTACCCTTTTTAACTCCCCTCCTTGGAGGGCTGTTTGGTATAGTACAGACATCCACAAGCTATGAGGCAGCTCAGCTTTATTTGCACCATTTTCTAAAAGGGAAGATAAAATCAGAGGGAGAAACAGACTTATAAGGCAAAATGTTTCATTGCAAATCAGTGTCAAAAGGGAGACTGATGTTCAGGAATCCCTGCCTCCCTTGCTTCTGTTTTGTGCAGGGATGCAGGAGGATCTCTCCTGTGTAGCTAAATCTTCCTTTGGGCTTCCCAGACCCTGGAATGGAGTCCCAGCCTGTGTGTGGGACAAGCGGTTAGAAGTCATGCTGAGGTCAGGATTCTTGTCCTCATTTCAAGTCTGCCTACATGCTTTTACCTCCTCAAAAGTGACCAATTTCTAGAGGTTAGCAGAGAAGATGAGGCTACTAAAGCAGTCCCCTGCACTCACCCCTCGCGAAGCAGCACATACTCCTTTGCACAGAGACTGAAGTCACTGGAGAGCATATGTTTGTACGTTTGCACCCTTGCATCTCCCAGCACCACTGTGACTCCAGCTGGCCCATTATAACATGTCTCCTCTAAGCCCCTGCAAAGTTCTGTCAGCAGAGAGAGCCTCAGCTCTCTTCTTCTAGGTCGTGTTAGTCCTTTCGTCTTTGCTGCCTCTCTCCCTGGGCTGTTTTCTCTTGCTCTCTTATTCCCTTCCTCAAACTTACTTCAGCAATGAATAACCAGCCTAGTACGTAAAGGGCGGTTGGGTACAAGCTTGTATTTATAAAAGAGAAGGTTTCTATCTGCCTGCAGCTATTGGCCTGTCTATCCCAGCCACATGCCCTAAGACTAGGATCTGATATAGGAGCAAAGACCGGTAGGCGCTTCTCTTAGTTTCCTTCAGTCTTGAAGATAGAAAGGTCCCCAATTTGAACAGCTAAGGAGCTCTTGGTTCAGGGCCCAAAAGCCACCTGTCTCTGCAGTATGGCCAGATGGGTAGGATGCCTCTCTTAGCTAGCATCTGACAGAGATTTCCCTACGTAAGGACAGTTTTCAGCTACCTTTTTAAGGACTCAATATCCCTTTAGAGGTGCCCAACATTACAACGGTGACAAGCTGCAGACTAAGGCTCTGGCCCACTTACCTTTGGCATGCTGCTTGCTTTAGATCATGAGCTCTGTAGAGGTCCACAGATGGTGCCCAGGAGTTGTGATGGGTACAGGGAATCAGCCAGGGAAGAAGAGTGTGCTCTGGGACATTTTCTTTTCTGGAAAACTGACACGTGCTGATTTTTCTCCATCACTTCTTAATGCACCATTTGGATTAGGATGGGAGTCCCATCTACAGAGTTTGTCCATTGAACAATGGCCCAAAGGAATCTAGGTGTCTTCCTCCAAAATTCTTTGAATCAGAGGGGACTGAACTGTTTTGTTTCAGCTAGCCAGGACATGAATTAAGTATGTGGGACTGGAATAGAGTGAAAACAAACTGCAGAGAGCAGTGCCTGTAGGAATAGATTTCATTTGGCCTGCTTGCTACCCATGGGATAGGAGTCCCTGTAAAAAAGGCAGGACAAACCTGCTCTGATAAATATGACCGGGTGAAATAAGTTATTACTCAGTCATCTAGTTCAGCAAGTTACATGTGGTATCTCTAGAAAGTTGGTAACACCCCAGAAGTCACTAACTTAATACATGTGTAACTGAGGTCTTGTCTCATATTTAATAGCAACTCCAACTGGGCTTGCATGACAATCCAGAGAACGGTGGGGAATGCCAACATGGGCCTGAATAGAGTACTAATAACCCCTTAGTATCTAAGATGCCTAAGAAAAAGTCAGCAGAGCATTTGTATTTGTAGCCAAGGCTTATTTGCAAAAAGTTATAGAAATGTGATAAACAAGACACCATGCTACAGTTGTATTGGCTAAAAAGCAGGAATCCAGGCTGAGGACAAAGGATGGACACAGAGGGATGGTGGGGATGCCCTGAGCAGGATCTCTCCCATCTGAGGGCAATGTTCAGAAGATGCTGTGAGCATCAAATGTCCAGCTTCAGAGACAAAGACTGTCTCAAGGGTGTCTCGATAAACACAGCTAAATTATCAGGATGCTTTATCTCCTCAGAGGGAGGGAGCCCAAATGCTACAGTGTTGCAAGGCAGCCAGAATAGCATGTGCTGTGTGACATGAAACATTTAAGCACACATGGGCTTTGTGGTGTTCCCTGCCAATCTGCGAAGTATCAGTGTGGTGACTTGTAGTGCCAGGAGCTGGGTTAAGGAGAGGAGTTCCCTGGTGGGCATAACCTAGCTGCCGTCCTACATGGGGCACATGGCTGAAAGGTGTATCTCGTCTACGGGGAAACCCTGAAAGGTCCCCCTGTCCCCTCCAAAAAAAAAAAAAAAAAAAAAAAAAAATCCGCCCCATCTCTGCCTTGCAGAGAGTCCTGCTCCTCCTCCTCCTCTAGCTATGTACCCGAGGAAACAGAAATACTCTTCAAGTTCCCCAGCTTGTCCCAGCTTTGCAGAGCAGTGGCTGTGACAGGGGAGGAGTACAGCATGTAAGGGCTATATCCTGTGCCCAGGGACTGCCCTTCCCTCTGGATGACTTCTCTCCCATGTGCAGAGGTGACTCCTGGTGAGGCAGTCATCATCCAGCTGCTTCAGGTGATGCACATGTGCCCACTTGACTCTCTCCTGGGAAACCTCATGCCTTCTTTAAGGGTTGCTCCCACCCATCCATATTCATATACGTGTAAACAGCATGATACTACATTAACACAGTTGAGACCTATGATAATGGTAACGAAACATGAAAGCTTCTCCCCTCATCCTTGTTTTTCTGGTTTGAAAGAGCAGGGTGTGAGTCCTTGAATGGATGGGAGAGAGGTAGGTTCTCTTTCTAACAACTTAACAGCCCTGCTCCAGCAATGCCTGGTGCAGCACTGGCAAGGCAGCTGCATTGCAACTGCTTATATGCAACTCAAGAGCTTCGGGTCACTTTTGACCCGAGGTGGCGTTTAGTGTTGCTGGTAATTGTTAATTCCTTACACAAAGCAAACAAAAATTGCTGCTGCACCAGCGCAGTCACCTGCTGTGGTTCACCCAGGGTGAAAGGAGCGGGCAGTGATGACCTGGCTGATGCAAGAGAGTGTTCCATGCTGCTCCATGCCTTTTGGGGAGATCAGGGACATTCAAAGTCTTTCAGAGTGCACATTAGCTGGTTTTCCTCTCCCGTATGTTTACAACCCGCAGTAAACGTGGGAACTGTCTACCTGACGGTCTTGTGGAAGGAGGTAAATTGGAGTGCTTATTGGTGTGTGACTTGACGTGCACAGGAGAGGGACATGCAGATGTCCCTTCCCTCCCAGGCCAACTGGGAGGGTGGCTGGAAGGGGCTGGATGTTGGGAGGGGGAATTACCCACTGAAGATGACCAGGATCTGTAAGGGCACAAACCAGTGCCCCAAGCTTTTTGCAAATGGCTTCCTCTGCTCTGAATGCCAAGGGCTTGCGAAGCGAAAGGAGATAAATGCCATTTGCAGAAGAGACGGGATTTTTTCGCCTTGTTGCAGGCAGGACCAGCTGCGTTCCAAACCCGTGACTGCAGCAGCCGTGACCCCTCTGAAGGGAAATCTGAGCCCGCAAGCAGTTGTGCTGGGGAAGGCTATGCTCTCACGTTTCTGTTTTGTTTTGGAGCCTCTGATAAGTAGTGGGCTAGCTTTTTTCCTTCCTTTCTTTTCTTTCTTTCTTTCTTTCTTTCTTTCTGTCTCTCTGTCTTTCCCTTTCTCTCCCCTTCTTTCTGTCTTTCCCTCTCTCTCTCTCTTTCTCTTTCTTTCTTTCTTTCTCCTCCTCCTCCCCCCCCCCCCCCAACCGTCTTTCCCACCCCCCCGGGGAGAATTT
>NW_010973368.1:4543726-4570896 GCF_000737465.1 Haliaeetus leucocephalus | reverse complement strand
CCCCCCCCCCCCCCCCCCCGCAACGTATTTCCACAGCCTCAAGGAAGGAATTTAAAAAAAAAAAAAAAGGTTCTGGAATGGGAACAAGTATGTTTCAAATTACAGAAAGGATGTGAAAGGTTCAAGAATTTGAGCCCTGACTCCGCCTGTGTCTGTCTCCACCCCCCCAGAGAGCAGCTCGCATTGTGGCTTTTCCACCGCGCTGCACAATAATGTGGCAGCGGGTCCAGCCCGCCCAGCGCTCCCGGGGAGGCCGGGGAGGGAGAGGGTGCCCTTTGCGAGGGAACAGCCTTGCAGAGTTCAAGCGCTGCCTGCCAGCTTGTGCCGCTGTGCCGTGCCTGGCCGGCCGGGGGCCTCCCGCACCCTCGCTGGCTCACAAGCCTGTTGCTGGCTGGATTTGCAAGGGTTTCAACAACCCTTTTCTCACCGCGCAGTTTGTTTTGAGCTTGGGGGGGTGGGGGGTGGGGGGTGTCTGTCTGTCTGTGTGTGTGTGTGTGTGCGGGACCCAGTGCTTAAGCTCCATCCCAGGAATGTGCTGAGGAGCCACTTCTGAGGGCGGAGCGCCCTCTGCTAGGTGGAAAGGGAGGAAGAGCAGGCAAAGGTGCAGCTCTAGGGTGGAGAAGCAAGTTTCTTGCTGCTGCTGAGGCATAGGTCCTCCTTAGCCGCTTGCACACTGAGAGAAGGCAGCGCATGGTGCATGGACACATCGGTGCCCTCACGGTACCGGCAGGTAGCTATGCTGCGAGTTGTGCAACAGCGGTAAGCCTCTGATTCTAACTGCCCTCCTTGGACTTCTCAGCACGTGTACCCGGTGTAACTGGCTCCCATACCAGCTCCACAAAGATGGGGTAGGGAGAAACCACTGGCAAAGAAAGAGAGCTGTTGAAATGGCTTGATCTTCCTTTACTGGGGAAGATCACAGGTGGATCCGGTCTCAGTCCCTCATGGAGGACCATATCCTGGAGACCTTCTCCATCATATGACCACTTTATCCTATGCATCCCAAATGCAAACATAGACCATGAGGGAATGCACAGACTCAACTTCCTGGAAGGAGGATCCTGTGAGTAAGATTATATGGCAGGACATTATTTCCTTGTCCTCCTGTGACATGATCACATACCCCCCTTCCTGTGAGGCTGTGGAAGCTAGCATATTTGTCCCTTGAAAGATGCACAGCTAACAGCATGTCAGTGGAGGAACTAAGTCCTCATGAAGTGTCTGGAACAGAGAAGGCTACCAGAGCAAGCTGTCCAGCCTGTGGCATGTGTCTGGCTGCCACTTCAGCAGTCTGCAAGAAAGAGGGTAGCAAGGAATGAACTATGGATTGATTGCATTCTTCTGGTGGGCCAAATTCACAATACAATTCTTTGGTGGGACTCTCTGGATTAAGAGACAATGAAATAGCTTCAGTATTGTTGATAGATCCCATAGCTAGATAGAAAAGAACAACTATAACATATGTTTTCAAGAACCGAGATGTCCATTATTTAGGATGAAAGGAAATGGCCCCAAGTTGTGCCAGGGACAGTTTAGATTGGATATTAGGAAAAATTTCTGTACTGAAAGGGTTGTCAGGCATTGGATCAGGCTGCCTGGGGAAGTGGTGGTGTCGTCATCCCTGGAGGTGTTCTAAAAACGTGTAGATGAGGCTCTTCAGGACATGGTTTAGTGGGCATGATGGTGTTGGACTCAACGATCTTAAATGTCTTGTCCAACCTAAACGATTCTATGATTCTATGATTCTGATCTTAACCTTTTCCCGTGTCTTGTAAAAACCATTAGCATCAGTCAATTGACCCAAATCCACTGGCTCATGCTGAAAAAATTAAATTTTGTCCTTGCAAACTTCTACTTCATCATTTCTTTAGATTCTATAACATTGCTGTGACAGATCTAGGTGAGGTTTTACTTGGTGGATGAATGGACAGGGACTTAAGCATCTCAGTTGCACTGACCAGTACATTGTGCATGGCATGCTCCCAGTCCCATAATGCTTGATTTTGTGCATGGCTGCAGGATGGCCCTTTGCTTAAGCCATATGTCCACTGACATACACTGAACACCTTTTGATATACTCATTATATGGATGGGAGGCCACTGGAACAAAGAACCATTGATGCAAGTTTAAAAGATGAAGACTAGTATCAGTGTACCCACTTTGGCAGCCCATGAGATTTCTCCTTTGAAAGTAAAGCCAAAAACCTTTAGGCCAGTTCAGCTAGACAGATCAAAGATCTTCAACATGAACAAGCTGAGATAGTTTGGCATATAATGTTAGTCTTTATACTTTGAGATTTCCAGAGATTCTGATTAGTGATGTCTTTTTTAATGCAATGATATGTTGTCCTAAGCATTGCGGTGGCACCTAGGAAATCAGTCTGAACTGGGTCTCATTCTGCTGGATAAGATCCACAACAAAACGATGATTTCCCCTGCAAGAGATCTAAAGGTTCATCTAAACTAGCTAACACATTAAATACTCTGGTGCATGCTGTGTTTTCAAACCCTATTACTTAAACAGTGTTCTTTTCTTTCTAATATTGAAGAGATCTGACAATGTCACTCGTCTGTGTCACTCTCACAAGCCATGGAAGATACAGAGATTATGTTTAGCCAGCTTTCCGCACTGTCTAATTTTGTGCTGGCAGGCTGAATTCCTGAGGTATGTTAGATGAGTCTCAGAGCTGCCTTAATTTATGCTGGCCAAACCATTTCCTTCTGCGCCATTTCACAGGTGCAGGATCAGCAGAGCAATTCATGTTCCACTCCCTGATCGCCCCTGCTCAGTTATCTACCACAGTTTATCCCTGAATTCCCGGCAAGGGGACAAATGCTGCCACCAAGCTGAAAAAAGCTTTATTGATCTGAGAGTGCTCAGAGAGACTCTGCAACAATACAAACTGCAACTACATCCCTCCACCACGCTGCTTGCATGTGAATTTGGAGAACTAAAATTTTCACTAGCACTCCCAGTTTTTTGCTAGTATTTTAGTTGCATCAGGCCACGTAGTAGGACAGAAGGCTGCATCCAGTTCTTTCCCAGAGATCCAATCTCTTTTGATTTTGTGTTTGGCAAAGTAGATAGTTTTTATTTATCAAGCCTTTCTGGAATGGAAATTTGGGCTCAAACTCTTCAGCTGAAAGAAACCATCCAATCACCCTGTAGGCTTTTCCTGGTGTAAAGGTACAATCTAGCTGCCGCATCATTGTTGAGTCTGGAGTTTAAGTGGACACTCAAATAAATAAAATCCACACCTGCTGCAGGCCAGTACCCATCTCTATTTGATTATGTTGTTTTCTTACAGAAGATTTTTGATGGCTGTAGCTTATCTAGAATCTTAAGGGTGATAACGGCACAAATCAGTTTAGTTGGGCAGCCCATTCTGTGAAAACCTGAGTGGAATAGTAATGCGTGACTAATACACAACAGCACTCTGTGTGAGATAAAGATGCATGTGTAATATATGCAACACAAACCCAAGACACTGTGGGAAGAAAAGACAAAGGTATTTAACAGTATATACGTGCTACTCCTCCACTCCAAAGTGCACCCTCTTCTGCAGAGCAAACACAGTGCTGTAGGGACAGTGAAGCATGACCTTCACTTTCTGCCATCGGCTACCCTGAGACCCCATTGTTCTCTCTTCCAGTCTGGAAACAAGGGAGAAACTTCTCACCCCTGATCCAGCTTAACTGACCATAGAGCATCTGCCTGCTGATAAGCCAAGAGGCTCATTTCTGAGGATAATCTGGGGTGCTGTAAATCTTGTTGTCTGTCAGGTAACAATAGTTGCCGGTCATGCCCAAACCCCACCCCCTCTTTTTTTTTGTACAGATATAAAACCATTAGGTGTTCCCAGCTGCCCGGCCTTATTCTCAGCCTGCATGTGTTGGTATTTACATCGTATGCCTCTTAAGCTTAAAAAAAGACTCAAAAAAGGATTTCTTGGGGCTGAGGGAGAGAGAGGCATAGATACTTTACATTGGTATAGCCAGTGAACGGTGAGCGCTTGGTCAACAGGCGTGGAGCTGCCGAAGAACATCCTAGAAGATGACCTGTTTTAAACAACAGCCCCCTCCAGAAGTGAGGAATAACTACACTGATGTGCACTAGCTTCAGTGGATCCAAGAGGTGCTAAAACCGCCCTGCAGCAGTGAAACCTCTCAGTACACGCGGCAAGCGCGGGCCAGCGAGCGATGTCAGAGTTGCCGCATGGGTCGGGACCAATTGTCAGGTATCTCCGGCCCCTCAACCACCGATGCAGGGAGTCCCACGTGGCTGCTGGCCAAGCCACAGCCTCCGGAGCAGGGCAGCAGAGGGACGTCTTACAACAGTTGAAATGATGCTCCTGCTGGTAGTCCTTCTCAGGAAAGCAGCAACAAAGTCGTTTTCGGAAGAGGAGCTGCAAGCAGGCTCCGGGCAAAGCCGGTGGGTCCCGGGGGGGTTCAGTTCCTGCAGGGAGGGGAGGGGGCGGGTGGCAGCATGTCCCCCGCCGTGGGCAGCAGCCCCTCTGGCCAGGCACCGCCAGGGTTGCCCTGACACCTCAGGGCCTGGCCGGGCCCTGCCACCCAGCCACAGCCACAGGAGCCACCTGGGCGCCAGCCGAGCCCCGTGCGGCAGGAGCACCCGCTCCGCTCACGGGAGCAGTACGCTAGTAGGTCCGCCTTCGGAGGAATAGTAGGTCTGCCTTCGGAGGAATAGTAGGTCTGCTTTCGGAGGAGTAGTAGGTCTGCCTTCGGAGGAATAGTAGGTCCACATCCGGAGGAATAGCAGGTCCGCCTTCAGAGGAATAGTAGGTCTGCCTTTGGAGGAATAGTAGGTCCGCCTTCGGAGGAATAGTAGGTCTACCTTCGGAGGAATAGTAGGTCTGCCTTCGGAGTAAGCGAGCTCAAACTGCGCCACGAGGGGCATCCACTCCCCGCCCTCCCCTGGCATTCAGGAGTAAGATCCTGCAGGTTTGGTGTACACTTCCCTGGAAACATACCCCCGTGCTTAGGAACAGTCAAGAAAAGCTAATTATGTTCTAGGAATGATTGGGACAGAAAACCCCAGGATTATGCCCCTGCGCGTACAAACTACCCAACCTCTCAAATGCTCTCTGCTGCTCTGATTCCTCATTTCAAACCCCGCATATTCCCTGTGCGAAGAGGGCACTGACTGCAATCGAAGGAGATTCTGGAAGAATCACACGCATCGGAGGACACAGACCTGCTGGGGTAATGAGGTAAAGCCTACTGAAGATGACTACCGAGCAGTCATACCGATGCCATCCATGTCAACAGTCATGTGGACCTCTGATGAGGCACTGGAGCCACCTGAACTCTAATTCAAAGATTTTTTTTCCATGTGGGAATTCTGCTGGGAAAGAGACTTACCAGATGGTAACCGGCTGCTTCTTTTCCTTTCCACTGAAGGCTGGTATTCCCAAAGTCGCCAACATTTCCCAGTTCTCCAAGGTTCTTGGTGAAGTCTACATTGGCAGTCGCTCACGTGGTAAAATGTACTTCCTGTAGATCTGCTCATCTGTATATGCTTACATTTTCTAAATTCTGTTTATTTATAAATATTGATATATGCAAGGCTTTCATTCCTTCTTAAGAGTTGTTGAATTTTTTTTTTTTAAATCTTGGTTTTAAAAAAGCAGTTCAGTATCTAAGCCATTTAAAATCTGTTATGGCTTCCATCCTTCTAGCATGTTTTTTCCCATGAAGATAATAAATAAAATTCCTGTTACCCATAACTTTTAAAGCAACACGAGCTGTAGTTTCTCGTTAAATTTATTTTTCTCCTCTTGCAAAGGTCCCTGTGTCAGAACTGCTAAGTCTGGTAGGGGGTGTCCACAGGTGACTTGCTTCAGTCTTTGTCCATGTGCTTTCCCTCAAAAGGGGATAACAACAATATATGAGTGCCTTAGTTTCCTAATTCCCACTTTTTGTCTCCGTCTTTGCAAATAAGTTCAGCATTGTCAGCATACAGAGTAAGACAGATTTGGTAACCAGGTCCAAAGGACCAATCTTTCCCTAACCAAAAGGACCAGACTATATAGACACCTACTGTGTAGTAGAACATCAACTTTATTTCAACATTCAACAACTTAGACTATCAGAGCTCCCCCATGTTGGGTCTCCCCAAGCCCAGGGCCACTCTGAGCTTTCTTCCAGTGTTTTTCATACAATCTTTCATCGTCTGACCTGCCTCCTTGCTTCATTTTTATGGCTCTTCCTTCTCTTCCTCCTCTTCCTCCTTGATTTCCCCTTCCACAGCTTTCTGTGCTGGCTTCTGTTCTTTTAAGTGACTGATTCAAAAGAAGGAGGTGAACAACTATTATTCTAGTAAAGTGAACCTTCCCTGTCAGGTATCTTAAAGCTGCTGAGAGGACCTTGAGGAAACAGCCCGAGGTGGGAATGATAAGGACAGAAAAGGTCACAACTCTTCTGACTCTTGTCTACTAGGAGAATATTACACTACCACACATGCTACAGTGCATGCATTAGGAAGCTAGATAAGGAGTAGATATCTCCATTTATTTTTCCCCACATACCAACTCAGTCACATTAATGGCACCAGAGGAAGTCTTTGCTGGCTGTTGTGTTTCAACAGTTCCTAATCTGCTTGCTACTTAACCACAGTTCCGTAATTTGTGCCTAAAGTACTTGGGAACCCCATGTAACCTCTGATTCAAGATTAACCAGGCTAAGGCCCAGCTAGCATCTGAGTGTGGATGCTTTTAAGTATGGCACCGATGTATGCGAAGGAATAAAGACCAGACCTAACAAAGCAATTAGCTTCTCTTTGAAAACATTAGGAGGCTAAGAGGGGAAGAGATTTGCAAAACTGACCTATTGCTTCTAGCATTAAACCTGGACTACAGCATATATTTAAACCCTTCAGTATGTGCTGAGGGATGGGACCATTTGGGCATGATTAGTAGGGCTTTCAGCTGATGAGTCACATGTCAGAACTGACTGAAAATCTAGGGGGAATTTTGGGTCCAATGACAAGCGGTTTAGCCTGCAGCGACTGACAGCCTCCAAGGAGTTTGCTGCTGACTGCTGAGGCTCTCAGAACTTGGACATGATTGCTACAGGCACTAAGGAAGAGGCACTTTCAAGAGAATGAAAAGTTCTGTAGTTTGAAGGTGGGTTTCCAGGGAAAACTAGGTCTCCTAAGAAGAAGGATCAGAGAGCAGGAAGAAAACTGAGAGTCCCTGAGGATGGAAGAAAAGGTCTGAAGGCACAGATACTCTCTCTTTGCAAATCTTACCCTGATTTCAGGGGGAGGACAGCATTGAGCTGATGCTTCTCACACAGGCTTACAAGAATGAATGAAAATGCCATTCAGATCTGAGATCCCTGCACTCTCACAGCAAGTTTATCAAACAGAAGAATAAGACTGACTTCTAGTTTGACTCAACAGAACTTCTAAGAATACAAGGTGTTCTTTCGTCTACCTTTTACTTTGGTAACCAATAGACTGGTCAAAAACGTATGTCCCTTCATCTCTAAAGCTGAATAAGGTTGTGTTTATTTGTTGTTGAGCCAAATTAAAAAAAAGAAAGACGAGCCAGGACAGTAAGTGGAATCATTCACTCACCTATAGTCCACAATCCCTGTCCGATTCCGGTCTAGCTTGCGCACTAGTTCCCCAATTTGGACTTGATCCAGTGGGATGCTTGGTTGCTAAGAGGAGAAGAGAAATGCTAGCAAACCTGGGTATTTTTAAGCAGAAAAATCCTCCATATCAGACTGGGGCCTGGCCATTTTTAATAGATGAACAGATGGCCTGGTGCACAGAGAAAGGGATGGAAAAAATCCAGACTGGTGGTGGGGAGCCAAGTCCACTCTTTTAGGATTAAAATAAGACTTTTAAAAAAAATTTTTTGTAAAAGAGTATCATGGCTGGCTGACCATTGCTACTGATCCCAAGCACCATGGTGGTTTTGGCAGGAAGAGAAGTCTACTCAGTGTGTAGAGGCAAGGGTTTAAATGCTTCTTTTTCACTTTCCCATAGCAGTAAGAGATAAGTATCTATCAAGATCCTGTATGTCCTATACAACAGCGGACCTCTGTGATATTCTAAAGTTGATCCTTTATCACTGATGCCATCTGCAGTATTTACTGGATATCATA
This sequence comes from Haliaeetus leucocephalus, assembly GCF_000737465.1. Taxonomy (NCBI): domain Eukaryota; kingdom Metazoa; phylum Chordata; class Aves; order Accipitriformes; family Accipitridae; genus Haliaeetus; species Haliaeetus leucocephalus. Next base: position 4,562,763 of record NW_010973368.1, on the reverse strand, counting down.
GCATTTCTGTTGGTCTCATTCAGGGCTCAACTTTTGTGATGGGTGAATTTAGCCTTTTAGCCTGAATGACATCACCAGCAAGGCTGGCTGGTGGCTGTGCTGCAGCAGAGGTTTCCCTGGAGCAGTACCCTGCCAGAAGAGCATCCTGGCCATGCTTTCAGAGGCACACCTGCATCATGGCTCTCCGGAAGGCTGCCACAGGGATCTTCATGTTTCCATCTTTGTCAATATTCCTAAAAAAGTCCCAGAGTCGTAGGTTGTGCTCTTTCAAATAGTTCTAAAAGAAGCAGAGATAAAACATGGGCGTAACCATGAAACAGCCACTGATACCTGCCTCCAGCTCTCCTTTTATTCTTCCATCTGTCACCCTGCCTTTACTAAGCCCATCACTGTGATATATGAGTCCTTAACTCCTTCTGCAGCCACCCTATTGTCAGAATAAAATCCTTTTGTTCAGGTTAATCCCATTCTTCTCAGTTATACCTCCTTCTCCCCCTACCTTGAAATGAGACTCAGTAGTAAACCTGTTTCTTCTGATAATTGCATGTGGTTATTTAGTGCTCAGCCCAGCAGCCACTGCTTGGCTGGGCTGTCAAATCCAGAGACAGTCCTCTCCCGCAGATCTCTGATCACTTTAGTTGCTCTTCTCTGAATTCCCATCTGTTTGAAGGAGGACACATCTGAGTACCATAATAGCTGTTAAAAACTGCAAAGCATGCTAGTGTGAGCGTCACTTGCTGTGAAGCACAGCAGCACTGTTTGATGTGAGCTAACAGCCCAAGCTTTTGCTTAAGTTCATCTGAATCCATATCTACAGCCAAGTGTCACCCAATTACCTAAAAACCCGCACAGCAGCTAAGAAACACAGTGAAGCTGCTAGTGCAAAAGTGTTACTTAACTCAGCAATGCTCAAGTGCTTGTGTTGCCTTCCAGCAAGGAGGACAGCACCATCTGCTGCTATCCATAGAAATTACAGACCTTGAAAAGCTAAGTAATTTATATTTAGGACAATATTTGCTTGTAATATCATATACTACTTTTATGAAGCACAGTTGTCAGTGAAGCGTTCTATGAAAGTCAGCTATCGAAGTGGGCTTGTGATAAGGATGGACACTCATTTGGATCAGACCTGAAATCAATCAGTTTGTTTTACACAGCAAGCAACATCTATTCAGATTCTTTTTTTCCCCAGTGCTCTCAGATCCTAAGGTATTAGCTTCTTAAAATCAAAGGATTTGCTTAGTCAGTCTGCATGGACTGAGATATGTGAACATTGTGACATTCTTTTGAATATACTTTTCTGAAGGAACTTGGCTGAATTTCCCACTTGGAAGAAAGCTTACCCCTTCTAACCGCCATCCTTCCAAGTGCTTGGAGCATGTGTACCGTGTACAGTGGAGCTATGGACCCAGATTCAGTAGCTCACCTGGATCACTTTCATTGGATTTGGATGCTGCTTGGGGATCTTGGCGATACGGCCTTCGACCTCACCATAGATGACATCTAGTTCAGGACGCATTCGACACACCAAATCCAGCAACTTGATGAAAGTTTCATTCACCAACACATTCTGGTACATGGGAGGAAGGAAAGTGCAGCCAGTGTGGATACCCAAAGAACAAGAAAGACTTGTTTGTATTCACAAATCCATCTAAAGTCAACATTAACTATTCTCTCCTAAGGGTGGTGCTTTCTCCTATCCCTGCTCTTCACTTTCAGGAATTCTGTGGAGGCCTGACCCTAAATAAGTGTTCTTCTTTCTCTTTTCCCATGTCTGAGACAGAAAAGGGTGTACAAATTTATGTAGAAATTAGCTTAATGCAAGGTAGATATTCATCCGGTAAATGTCTACACCAAAGACCTCTTATGTTAGGTGATTCAAGTGATTCATGTTCATCCCTGAGACAGTTCTAGATGGGTCTCCTCTCCATTCAGTGAAGGTGCAGACTGCAAGTTGAACAGTTAATGGCCAAAATGTGCCATAGAGTTCTGCAAAAATGGAAAAAAAAAAAAAAATCATCCAAGGCCTAAAAGGATTAGTATCTCCAGCAATGTAGCTTTATAGCCCAGACAAGAAAGATGCACCTATCTGGGAAAGGTCTGGGTGTCTCCAGATGAAGAGAACTTTTGCTAAAGCTCTGTTTCATTGTGTAATGCTAATAGGATGCTCCAGTCAGCAGTACAAGACCTGACGTTTGTGTTTTCCTAAGAATTTCAAACCAGGTAGTGACAGCTCAGGATTTCAGAGCTCACACTGTGAGTTTTCTCTTTCAGCACTTACAAAATGGGCAGCAGCATAGCATCCTGATTTAGGGTTTGGGGATATTAGAAAGTAAGCTATCAATGCAAATATTATTGATGTCACTGTAATTTATTCTTCTAAATTTAAGTTATGACAGATTTGCCTTTGCCTTGACTGATCTTTTAAAAACATGATTATGGTTTTGTTCATACCCATGATGACAGGGGAATTGTTCATGTATTATGTTAGTTTATAATATACTTAATTGCTGGAAATTTCAAGGCAGTTCTGGAAATTCATGAAAGCTTCTGTTTTCTGTCATTGCGGGAAGTTCCCAAGGCATCAAGCACCATAATTTTTCTCAACGTTTATTTACAAAGTCTCCCAATGCATTCTTATAGCTTCTTTTTAGAAGGTTAAGATCCATCGTTCATTCTTTAAAAGTCAAGATAAGCATTTACCACTGGGAAAAGGGGCAGAAGAGGCTTTTGTTTATGTCTTCCCTTTAGTTTCCTGTAAAATATTAAAACCTTTACTAATTTTTAAAGGTTTAAGACAGTGTAAGATCTTTGGAGCTATACATTTGCAAATACTCTGAATTGAAATGCAAGACTCCCTACATTACATGTGGAATGAAGTCTGTCAGACAGATTACATGTTTGCCTACAACCATTTGATTGGGATACCAAAATATCATTGTGAATTTATGCCGTTGACCATTTATCTTGTGAAATGCCAGGTAATTTAGACTTTTTGAAGGGTGAGGTGAAGAAAGCATCTGTTAACCCTAAAAAGCAGAAATTCATAGTGAGATTTAGGTTGGATTGAAGATTCTTAATGTTAATTAACTCCTTGCCTCAGAATTTCTTGAGTGCCTCCTTTTAAAGAAATGCATTTCAATAATTTCTTTAATTTCTCAGAATTTAGCTAAAATACATTACTCTTTCCAAGTTTATGAATTGTTTAGATTATTAGTAATAAAACTAGCAGAACCATGTATACTGTAATGAAGTCCTTTACTCCCACATGGCCCATTTTAGTTTTCCTTTGCAGAATGAGGCCTGACTCCTTGCAGACTGGGCAAATGATTCTCTTTGATCTTAATTTATGCAGGAAAAATTGTCTGCCCTAGAGGAACGCCTGTTCTTTAGATGATCTCTGTTGAAAGCCCTCAATACTCTCAGGAAAGACTATAGATGAATATTATTTATTCTGCTTTGTTTTAGTTTCTTTCTTTAATACAGTAACCAAAGGACAAAGACACACATGCAGATGTAACTTAGATACAACCCATTACACTGAGTCTCCAAAACTGCTCATGAACTTTTTTTTTAGCTTGTTTCAAGTGTGAACGTATTACTTATGTTCCAAGTCCCAAACCTAATCTTTGTGAAAATGCTCTTTCCTTTAATCACGGTGCTCCCAAAGGTGGACGGAGGGCCCTGAGGCCACTGACACCTTCTGTCACTGCTCCCATGAAGCACCAGTGGATTGATAGGAGGCCCAGGAGTGGACCGATGTGTGCCCAGGTCTCTCCCCAGTGTCGGTCTGCAATGCAATCCCTGCCCTCATGCAGGAGCTCAGAAGCATTTCTGTGTCTCCCATTTTAGAAGCAGCACATGAGGTTACAACAATATGTGTTGTGCTCCTGGCATACTAAGATTTGGCCTCTTTGATTTTTTTTCCTTCCACACCAGCCTTTTAATGTTGGGGTTTGGGGTTTTTTTTTGGTTTTGAGTTTTTGGGTTTTGTTTTTTTAAATAACATTGCTTTGCTTTCAATGCCTTGAAGCATCCATCTTTTTCTACTCCTCATACATACTGACAAGGTATCAAAGCACTTCACAGTATCTAGCATCTTAGGCTACCCTGGAGGGAGACAGCTCCGGGGATGAAGAGAATTTATCCTCCAGTGGGAATTCACTCCTTGTTCTTGTTCTGCTGTTGCAAAATGGAAGGGAGTGACATGTGATGATACTACAGGCACCTCTCAAGAGCTAAACCAAAGCGCTATAATTTCCATGTGGCTTCTAGAAGGGCTGTCAAATAGTAGCCTCTTTTTATTAATGGCTGTGCATAAATGATACAGCAAGTCTCAAAACAGTTTTGGAAGGGGGCAGCTCTGTGATCCACCCAGTTCCTAAAAATGTATAGTGTATGGTCCTGGAGGCTTTCCAGCACATAAGCTCTTACTGAAATGTTGATCTCCTCCATCATGGATTTGGGGTTCTTTCTGACAGATGTGAGTAGTGCAGTGGCACCTTCCATGGTCAGGGGGTTACTGGCCATCTGTGGAAGAAGAGACATAGATCCAGACTTGGTGAGAATGAGGATTTCATGCCTGGCAGAAGGCATGCTGTAGCCTCAAGGATGATCCTTTCTTCCCATTTTTCAGCAGGGCTGTAGAGTAACTGTGGTCCCTTTCTATGGGTTTGTCTGTTATCTCACCATCTCTTGTCTCTGTCCCACTAAACTCTGCAATGCAACTTCCCAATGGAGTTGCCTTCTCAGCTTCTGTGTGAAATTCTACATATCAGGTCCCTTACATCTGCCATGCAGGAGTATGTGGTGTGGATCATGTTCAGTCATGTGATGGGGAGAGGCTGAGGCAATGGGCTGCATTTGAATGTGTGCTTGCTCGTAGGATCCCTCTGGATGGGGGTATGCCCCTCGGGACATTTCCCATACCCTTGACTCTTGGCAGCACAGCAGATCAGAGCTCAGGCTGATCGGCTGCCTCTGGCCTACAAGGTCCAGGTATCTGGCGTTATGGGGTTGGCATTGCCATGTGCATCTGTTAGTGTGTGAACATCACCTCTCCCCCACCCTGGACTTCATGTGCAGTCCCCACTCCTGCTATTTGAAAGAAAACTTTCTTGGTTAACACTGGCCAGCAGAAGATATGTCCTCCTTTAAGTCCTTTATGTTATCAACTCCTAATACAATCTGTGCAGCTACAGAGAGAGGAATGCCTTGGTGTTAGCTAGTGACTTTACCTCAAGCCAGGTTAAGAGCAAGGCAGACAGACACATTTATTTACATAATCTAAAGCAGCAGTCATAAAGACTTGTGTGGTTGCAGTGATTTACAAGGACAGAGGTGTCCAAAGATAGGCCTACATGAACAGCTTTAAAGATGCCCCTCAACCACCGTGCTGCCATTTGCAGGCTCTCAGGATGGTTATGTTAGATCTAGCTGAGAACGCAGCTTGTAAGCAAGCTGACTTTTCTGAGCTGAATTCCTAGAGAATGATCGTGGATTGAGAAGACACGCAAGCTCTCAACCCTAACCTCTGAAGCCAGCTTGGCTGGTCATTCAGTTTTGCCCTTTCCAGGATTATTGATCTCTAGCTTACTAGAAGGCAGTTTTGGCTTTCTTTTTCCAGGGCTTGATAATACTCCTCTCCCTTAGGTAGTGCTGTGGCATTGCCCTGATGTGGCAATGACAGTTTATCCCATGTTTGAATAAATTTTTAGCAAATTATTAACACACTGAGAAAGGCACACTCTTGCCCACCTGCAACTTCAGTGTGAACCTCTGCCTTAGGTTGAAATGCGTATTACATGTACCTGTGTACCTTCACAACTACATTTTATGTATATATGCAGACCTGTTGAATGCCTAGGCTCTCTGCTAGACATGTTGAATGCCTAGGTTCTCACTTGACTGAGACTAGACATGACAACAATCAACCACTTTGAGGTGATAATGGGTGTGAAGTTATGCCAAGCCAGCCCGCTGGGGGATTTTTGGGGGGGAACAGTGCAATTTAGTTGCCCTGGAAGGAATTAATGGGATAGAATTTCCTTCTGCTCTGCTCACCTTCAACCCACAGCAACACTCATTTCCTCCAGTTCTAGCTCAGACAGTTCACCTCTGTCTTCTGCCCCTCCTGACTCAGATTTTTCTACTCCCTCCATTTATTCCTCCAGCCCTGCCTTGGCTTTATTTTACCTTTAGGATTTTGAGTTTTCCATTGACTTCAAGGCCCCTGCAGAGCTTCTTGGCTCCCTCGTCATTGATCTGGTTGTTGCTGATGTCCAGGTGAACCAGCACATTATTGACTTTGAGAGCTTCTCCTAGGGCCAGTGCTCCCTCGTTGCCAATGCCATTCCAAGAAAGGTTGAGTATCTTCAGTGCACCATTGCCCTCCAGGGAGAGAAGAGGGATCTTAGCTACTGCATGCCCATCTTTTGTACCACTCTGCCCTTTCTTGCCTGGCTGAGACAGGAGCACCTCTCAAGTCACACTCAGGAGCCCCAATGAATCCAACATCTCTGCGATGTCACCAGGGTCTCTCCATCCACGTAAGTCACCAGACCTACTCACTGCTTTAGTCTTTTTCCTGGCACTGACTGCCACTGTCAGTAGAATGAACCTTGCTAGAGCTACTGAATCCTGCTCAGACCTCAGGGATGTGAGTTCCCAATCAGTGTTTCAACGAGCTTCTGGTAATAATCGCTGTGAAGTGTATCACAAAACAGGGGGTGTTCCTACCCTGAGACCTGTGCCCAGTGCTACTGTCCCCTTCCTCCTCAGGTGGTTCCAGCTCAGGTCCAGAATCTCCAGTGCTGTGTTGCTGGCTAGGAGAGAGAAACTGAGACGTGAGCTCATGAAGAGTGGTCTGGACACAGCTGCTGACCCACTTAGGGACTAAGGGAAAGTTTGCTGGGGGTTCAGCAACAGCCTTCACTGTTTGCAGTAGGAGGAACCTGTACCTACAGAGTCTTTGCTGTCCAGAGCACCCAAAGAACAGAGAATGGGCTGTTGATCACAAGCAGAAAGGGAGCACAGTTTTTTTTCTGGCTTAATCAAAGAAAAAGTTGTGAAGGAGGAAGAGAGAGAGAGGGAGGATTTCTTATATTAATAGACACTGTTTTTCTCACTGTGAAAAATGGCTGGCTTCTCCTTGCCACATCTAAAATATCAAGATTCACTCTGCCTATGTTTGATTAGCAGAAGAGAGGAATGTGCCCAGCTGTATATGTGCCAGTGCCAATTCACATGCATAGCACACCTCACGGTGTAAGTTCTACTTAGAGCAGGGTATGTGCGAATTCATCTGTGTCTACTGTGACACTGGGAGGTGTAGGACTTGCTGCCAACACTTGCTTTTCATTCTCAGAAAGAATTTCTCATCCAGATTTGTCATGGATGGAGGTTGGATGGAGGCAGATGGTGAGTTTAGCTGACTTAAAAATATTCCTTTAAGAAACAAAACAGAAAAGTAACAGATTCTGCAGTAATCTCTGCTGCTCCTGCCTCAAGTGAGCTGGAAGGAGAGAAGAGCTGTAAGACCTTTGATTTTGGAGAGGCTTTTTTCTGGGCTAGGAAAGTCACAAGTTTTAGTACTGATCTCTGTGTTGCCTGCAGGCTTGTCCAAGGCAGGGGCACAGTGCCTTGTCCTCACTGCAGTTTTAATTGATCCATCTTTTAAAGACATGGACTGTAATTAGAAAGAGAAACATATCAGTGGAAATAGTCAACCAGGAGAAGGAAAGAGTTAATTAAACTGAAGGCATTGTGTTACTGAAATGCTCAAGGAACACTGGATGCTCATAGCACATGCTTGTGGCCATTATGGTCGCAGGCATGTTGGACATACTGAGGGAAGAAGAGCTGTCAGATATTCATGCAAGTCTTTCCCAGTGCACTAATAGCACCTGAGATTACTGAAAGACTGTAACTGTTTTGTTTGCTTTCTCTCTCCTAGCACACGCTGGATCTCACTTTGTCTGAACAGATAAATTAGGCAGCTGAATTTTATTTCTTCCTAATCTGTTTCCCTCGCTGCTTGCTGTGCAATGGCTCAAACCATTAAGAAAAATTGAAATCACTCCTGAACTTTGTAATCAAAAGCTTAAAACAAACAACAGTTCTGATCCTATTAGATTTTAGTAAAATGTAATTTTCTGCTTTATACTCCCTAAGGGACTTCTCTTTCAGCTCCCTTCCCTCTGACATGGACTGCTGTTACTGTGGTTTCTCATCCAGTGTTTGTGTTCTGATACATTAGTCATAGTTGCCAGAGTCACCTGTGGTGATGAGGGTGAGCCTGTGGACCATGCAGGAAGCTCTAAATCTGGACGCCCTGTCTTTTGTACTACCCACCAGGTCATAGGGCATATTTGCTGGAGAAGGAAATACGTGTTCACTGTGCTGACATCATCCTCGCTTTGCGGGAGTAATAAATTAAGTTACCAAGCATCTGTCCCAGGAGCTGTCCTCCCTTCTCAGAGAACTCATTGTGGCTGAGGTCCAGCTCCTTCACTTGGTAATTGCCCTGCAGAGAGACAAATGTGCAGAGACAATGAGATCTTCCAGCCAGCTGCAACCAGATGCCATGCCAAGGCCCCCACATGAGGATGAAACAGAGGGATATCAGACACACTGAAATCTTCAGCGCATGGGAGATCATCAGCATGGAGATTGCGGCACTGCGTGTCCCAAAACAAAGCTTTGTCAGGCATATAACATCACAGTGATTATCCTAAAACAGCAAAAGCAATGGGACTTTGGGTTGTGCAAACTTCCCTCACACAGTTCACGTCTGGCCTGCAACACATCCTGCAACTCTGTTCCTGCCCCTGTTTCACTCCCACCATTGTACCCTGATCAAGAGCACTTTCTGATATCAGGTCAAGGCCTTGCTTCAGGGCAGCTTCTGGTGGTGCCAGATGATGCAAAGGCTTTGGGACAGGAACTAATCAGAGAAGTCAAGTGTCTTATTTTTACTGGAGATTTGAAAAATGATATGAAGTTGGATTACTTATGCTTCTTGAAAATTTTTTGTCACTCAGATGTTGTTCTGTTACACAGTCCTGAAGGTTTGTTTTTCAGCCAGACTCGCACAGCTGTCCTGAGAAAATGTTAACACAGTCCATCCTGCTCTGCGTCCTCCCAGCCTCTGTCATTTCTGAAGTAAGCAAGAGGCAATCGGCAGAATTATGCCAGGAAATCATATGGGTATTGCCAAGTGAAATCATGCCAAGTGAGTAGCAGCTTCAAGATGAGGAGAGTCTGTTACACAGCCAGGGCTGCAAATGACCTTGGATTTCAGGTAACTCACCATTAATGCCTCAGCAAAGTATGCTGCAGTCTCCTCTCCAAAGTTGTTTCCTGGGGAAGAAAAGTGTATTAACAGTGAGCTGATCTCTCCCTTGGTGCTGTGCTGGGGTCTGCAGGAAGCTGTGCTTTTAGGTGGAACCTCCAGTTAATCATGGCCCATATCTGGCTGTAAAGAAGTTAGTCACTATTCCACTTTGCTCCATAGAGTAGAGTTACTCCAAGATGTGGGAGCCACTCCAGCAATTATCTAAGTTTCTCATAAAGGACTGGTTTTCAGAGGTGCTGGAGGTTGAGCAGGCCAAATATTTAATCACATCACTATAAATCTAGATTTCCACTGTTACTCTGGGTTCCTGTCAGAGACATAGCTGAGAGATTGATTTTGCCCATAGTCTGACTAATATTCTCAGGATGAGAGACCATAATGAAACACATGTTATTTCACTTCCACTGCCATTGTTGTTTGGGTGCATATAGCCCACCTGAGAGCTGAAGAGTGTGGAGGTAGGACATGTTATCCAAAAGCAAACTGGCAAAGGCTTCAGCTCCTGCTGTGTCTAGGTGGTTATTGGACATGTTCTGGAAGGAGAGAAGGGAGGTTAAGAAGGATGAGTGCAAAGAATGAACCAGCTCTATTGTCTTCTTAATGCCCAAGATATCAAGGGAATAATGCAAGATGAGCAATATGAGAAATGTCAGCCAGACAGTAATTAACATGTGATTTATAGGTGGGTTTAACCCTGTATCCTTCCTAACAGGAATAAAGCCCTAGAGCCATCAGTTTCACATGGGTCTTTGTCTTCAGTGAACCAAGAGGCATTTGGCCAAGAATCTTTTATTCCAGTGTAACACAGATCCCATGGCCTATCAAAATGCATTTTGTATACCCCAGTTTCAGATGAAGGAACCAGTTCATATCTGAAGGTTTTGCATTATTCCCTTATGCTCTTTAGAAAAGTTTCCCCATGTCATATCGGAGAATGAAAGTTCCTGACCAAAACATTTTTTCCATTGGCTAAGCATGAACCGGAAAGACTTAGTTATGGTAATTATTGTCACATCTGCTAATGAAGAAAGCAGTTCCAGACTCACAGACTGCCATCACATGCACACTTCTGCATTTCAGAAGCTTGTACTTTTTAAAAGTAGAGCAGCATAAAATATTATGACTTTCAGAATGTGAATGATTTTGCATGGGAACAATGATTATTTGGTTAAAATCATAATGGAATGAATTGTTTTTCTTTCAGATGATTGAACTTGGTGAGCAATAATTTTGGCTACAAACTACACCAGACTGGGTACCAGTTCTTGAAGGGAGGAATTCTCTCGTAGCATCTCTGTTATGCATATGGCTCCTTCTGCCAGAATGCAGTTGTCTTCCAACTCTAGATGGGTGACGGTTGCGTTGGACTGGGAAGACACAAAGGTAAACAAAGACACACAAAAAACTGCTGAAAAGTTAATGAAGGGGATAGTTTCCTCAGTTCAACAGACATTGGACACAGACACTGGGAATTGGCATACAAAAGAGATGTTTTTTTGGAGATGTTTTGAGTGGGTAGGACTTTCTGTTGCTTTCTGCCAGCCTGGAGACCCAGGTTCAGATCCAAGCTCCAATTCAGGCATCTTCACCCTATCCATTGCTGAGTGTAGCACATCTCTATGCAGAACCCAGAGTAGGGGATACCAATCCCTCCAGCCCTACCTCTGGCCCTGTAGGGATTAGGAGCACTGGGGACTTGTGTCCCATGGAAAAGCATCAGTTTGCTCTTGGGGGTAACTCCAGCAAAGGCCAGCAGTTGCCACACAAGACTTTCCTGTGCAGGGGATTAGAAACATTAGGGATGCTCAGAGCTCCTGTGGGGAAGATACATGACTTTTTCTCCCACACTGTGTATTCAGTGATGGCTTCCAGGCCTGAGAGAGGCCTAAAATGTCTATTGTTCTTGAGAACAGTGGCCCCACTCTTACTGGCTACTCACCACCAAAGCAATAGCAATGGCTTTGACATCTTTGGGTCCTAGACCATGGTGGTTCAGGTTTATGTAAGGCTTGGCCAAGTTCTGAATAAAGTGTGAGACAGGCACCACCTCCATCAGCCTGCATGCTTCCAAGTACAGCTCTGCGCCTGTAATGCCCACAAAGGCCTTCTCAGGATCTACAGAGAAAAAGTATATTGATGAGTGGTGCATTCAGTGTCCTCCCTCCTCTTTTAAATAAATTAAGTAACTTAATAAAATTAAGTAACACTATGCAATGACAGTAGGGTTTTACTATTAAAGGGTTATCGTCCCTTGGTTCTCCCCATCCCTTTATCCCAGACATCCAAGGGTTAATGTATCCTCCTTGCTTCTCCATCTGGCATCCAGTGACTTGCTGCAGCTCTCACCAATCTGCAATGTGACTAAACCTTTCTTGGTGTAATTGAGAATTCTTGACATCAGGCAAAAACATTTTCATCCTTTTTTTTTTCTTTTAATTTTAATTGAAGCACGCAGCTGATATTGCCAGCAGAGCTAGGGCAGCTCAGAACATTTTGGCTTACAACCAGCAGAAAGAATCCCAGCATTCTCATCTTGGCCATTGGGTGTTGTTGACACAGCTGCAGTGAGACATACCAGTGCAGCTGGCGGCTGTATTTCCACAAAAACCTGTCATTTGGAATTCCTTCATCAAACCCCATACTTAGAGCTCATATTTCTCCATGTTCTTATATGCATTCAATGGTCTGACCTCAAGACAAATTCCCCTCTCATCAAAGCCATTTTCCAGTTCAATCTGAGGCCTCTAACAAAACAGTCTTTTGTTCTTGCATTCTTATGGCTTTTGATTTTCCTTCCATTTATAACAAGTTAAAAAGTTCTCATCCTAAATTATGGACGAATCCTACTCTTACAAAAATGAGTGCGAGACTTGTTTAGCCAGAGGACTGACTTCATCAGGCAGAAGATGGTAGGAGAGCCACCAGAAAAGTCTAGGGACAGTTGTGGCAAACCTATGGTACACAGACTGCAATTGCTATGCAGTGTTTCATCAGGAGCACACAAACAGGGCCTCAGTCCCATCCCTGGTTTCTGCTAGCTGCTCCTGCTCCCTAAGCGGTGGGCTGCTCCAGTGGTGTTGGTTATTAAGGACTAGAGGAGAGAAGAAGGAACAAAGGAATAGCCATGGTGGTTAGAAAGCAGGTGAAGGAAATGCTTGACATCAAAGGGAGAGCTCTTAGAGGGACATTCACCCCCACCCCCACCCCCGGCTTTATCAATCGCCAGATTACATGTGGTTGTCAGGACCCTGGCAGGCTTGTGCCCTTGGTCTCTATTTCGGATACATACCAGTTGGTAGGTACAGTTCTGTAAGGGGAAAGGCTAGTGAGGGCAGATGGTCAGAAAACACTCACCTTCAACCTCTAGGTCAGTGTCAGAGCCTTGTGCGGCCTTCTCTGCTGAGGTGTCAGCCAGCGACACTGACTCCGGAGACTCACTGATTTTGGACGTCTCTTCATTCTGGTCTGCCATGAAACCAAAAAGATTCATTTTGTCAACGCAAGCCCAGCAGAGATGTGACTCCTTGGATGTGATAGACCTCCCACTGCTCTCACTGAAGCCTGCACCCCTCTTCAACATGCTGCGGAGGCACTCCCTCCCCAGCCCTGCTTCGTGCCCACCGCTCTCTGTGCATTGTACGCATGCAGTGCTGGCGCTGGTGAGGGGATAAGCTCACTCTGGGGCTGCAGGTCTACAGACCGGCTGTGGCTTGGCAGCTTTTGGAAAGAGCCTCCCCAAATTCTGTAGCCCATGTGCGGGGGACTCACAGTTATCCCGCATTAGGTCTTCGTTCCCTCATGAGCTGCCTTTCTCCCCTTTCTCAATTTCTGAGCCCACCAGGCAAAGTGAATTTCCCCCTCTTCATCCCATTTCCCCACAAACCTACAAGCCAAACCCATGCCAGTTCTTCCTAGTTCTCTTGAACTGATTCACACTTCCCCAGGCACAGGCAGGACACTGTTGACTGACTTTGCGATCAGACTGGGAATGCTTGGTAGTACTCTTCAAGCATGGCAGAAAAGAAAGCATTTGAATGCTATTGTATATTGGGACTGAGTGTAACTAGACCCACTGGAAGTGAAACAGCTTCTCTTGCCCACAATTCATAATTTATTTTATAGTTAGAGAGAAAGAGAATTTGGAAAATTCCTTTTTAAGAGGAATAAATGCATAAAAAAAAAGAGTAATTTTGCCAAAATAATTTCTGGCTAATAATATAATACATATTTTTTTCCTACTCTGAATCTTGCTTTTCATTCCCTGTCACTGCTTTTACTACCTTCTTCCCTTACTCCTTATTTCCCTTTAGAGCTCCAGGGTATTGACCTGTAATATTATACCTTTCTTGGGTGTCACTTAGCATCGATGCGTGACGTGGAGCTTGCAGTTTGCCTGTTCATTCAGACCTATGTGAGGGAAAGACTGGCCAGCTGGCACCCATATCACTGCATTTCAACCAGCCCTGCAGCTGCAGCTCCTTCATTAAGACCTTTTCCTTCTGCCAGACTTTATTTGTTCAAATGATGGGTTTACTTGCATTACTTTAGTGCAAGAAAGACAAAGGAAAGGGTAAAAATAGGTCTAAATTCCACATAAAGAACTCACGAGACAAGTAGAACCAAAGATTTGGGACATTATGACAGTACCCACTGATCCTCTTTGCTTAATGGCTCTACAATGCTAGACATTCTGATAAAAATAAACTTCCAACTCTGTGGAACAGACTGTTATACAAAACCCATCCAGACTGCATCATCCCCCGATAACATGGCTGTCATGTGCCCAGTACATCAGCCAGTCCTGCAGTGTGTGGACTGAGCCTTCTGAGGTAGATCCAGAAGTGGTCCCTGCATCCCTGTGGAGCTGTAAAAGTTAGCACTGATACAGATGATAATACTGTTATTCAAGCAGAAATTTGAAAAGCATTGAATCATGATTATTGGTGTTAAAACCAATGCAATGGAAAGTGATGGGTCTGGGGACTCCTTTATCACCTTTTCCCAGGTGCTGGGGCTGCAGACACAGCTTTCTGGTCAGCCTGCCTCATGCACAGCTGGTACCAGTCACAAACCAGGAGCTAAGAGGGGAGTTGACTCCATGGTTTGCTGTATGACTTGTGAGGGAATGCATTCAGATAACTGCAAATCCCTTCTCTCATGCTAGGTTAACAATGTCTGTTCTCTGGGGACATTGCTTTATATTCTCCCCTCATTTATGTTGTACAAATATTCGATAAATCACACTAGCAATTTATACTTCAATAGGTCTCTGGATCAGAGAAAATGTTTGTTTTTTCCCTAGCATTGCAACAAGGTCCTAGTTCGTGACGCTAAACTAATGAAGTGGTCTCTCTTAGAATCACTAGTGATGGATGTAAAGGTCAGATGAAGATTTTAATAAATTGTTCTCCTTCTCTGCCAGGATAAAATCTAATTGATATATACTAAGGAATTTCAGCTGTGAAAGGAAGCTACCAAGGTTGTCCTCACTTCTTTCATTCTGAATGTCTGACATAAGAAATACATCAGAGTAACAGCTCGACTGGGGCAACTCATAAAATGGAACATAGAATTTTGCAGTATGGAGACAAAATGATACTAATGTAAATGCTCAGATATAAGCATTTTTTTTACATTCTGTAAGGAATTAGTTAATTTGGTGATGTGTCAAACTATATAATTATACTAACTTGGGAGTATTAGGTGTTGAAGGAATTTATGAGGAAACAGCTACGAGACGTGATTTTGTATCTAAGCAAAGTATTTAAGAATTAATATTCTAAATGTTGTCATTTATTGAAAAATTGAGAAATTAATTTTATTGTGGTTTGGAAAAAAATGTGTGTGCCTTAGCTTGGTCATCTAGTCAAGGGTATCAAATCTTTATCTCCTATTTTAAGTCATGCCACTGTGGATATCAAAAGACTTCTAGAGAAATTATAAAAAAAATAAATAAAAATATATAAATAAAATAGAGATTTTTTTTCTCCGTCCTAATATAAATTATTTAGACCAAGAAAAAAGCAAAACAACCAGACATTTTGACAACATTTTGCCTCTGAAATAGGGTAGGATTAACAATTACACCATTCTCCTTGCTGCTACTGTCAGTCAAATTCAACCAGCATTTTAGCCACAATTATTTAAGCCAATATGTAAAGAAAAATGACAACCAACTATTAACTGACCAGGTATTTCCTAGTGATAATATTTTTTAAGTTAATACTGTCAAAAACTCATGAGAAATACTAATTTCAATATAATCATTTGGGCTTGATAGCAGGTAATTAATTTTTTCAGATCCCACTTAAGGAGTGAAAGTTTCAAGAGTTCATAGCTGACAACAGCAACCTTGTTTACAGAGAAGCTAGCTAAAAGGGACTAATCCCAAATAGGCAATAAATTATTACTGCTGGATCAGAAAATCCCCCAGAGCTACCTTTACAGAAAAATAAGAAAGGATATTTAGACAAATGTTATTTTGAAGCAATGGAAAATATTTGATAAAGGATCTCATCTAGTAGAGCAACCATTAGGGGAAATTACTATGTAACACTTCATAAATTGCATTATACTCTACTTAAATACAGAAAAACAAGAACCAAGGAGAGAAGTTGTCCCACATATCTGACCCGTACAGTAATTGCATTATGAAGGAAAATAAGAAATTAATTTCTAATGACTAAGTGACAGGCCAAAGTAGTCTTTGAACTTTGAGAGGAACCGTTACGCTAAGCTAGCAAGTCAGGCCAAAATGCTGCGAGCAGACCCGGTGCCTGACTCTGCTGTGTACAAGCACCACCTGACAGCAGCAGGTTCAGAAAACTCTTCTGCCCTTCACGTCCTGCCTGTCCTTCTGGGCTATGGAGGGCTCAAACAGGATCTGGTCTCACAAGGTGCTGAGCTCCAACATCTCCTGCGGGCATTAGGGGCAGCTGGGTGGAGCTGCCTGGAAGCTGGTACTGGCAAGCCCTCTTCTGATGCATTTTGTTTTTTTCCAAGCTGCTCCTGGGTGGCAGTTCCTGTCTGTGGGCACTGGCACCCTGGATCCCCGTTCACCACCGTTCTCCTTATTGCTGCCCGGCCTCGGGAAGGGAAGCCTTCCCACCTGGTGATCAGCCTGCTGCGACAGTAGTCCCTCTTGGGTGCTGGCAATTTTCCTTTGGCCATTTCTGACTATTTTTTAAGTGAGTTTGCTATTAGCTAAACACCGCACCTGCATCCTCCTCAGACTCATTCTCCATGTCACCACCAGCAAGCAGTGGGTTCATTTGCTTTTTCTCTTCTGTAAATGAGGAGTTCACGGCCACCTCCTAGACCCTGTAAGTTCCTCAAACCTACACAGAGAAAGCGCAGCTGCTTGGCTACGATTAAAACATCTCCAGGAGGAATGGTGCCACTTGTAAGATCTGTGTTCTTGATTTACACTGCTTATGAATGGGAGAATCCCTTTTCCCGTTTGCAGGGGCTGGCCAGATGTCATGAAAAAGCCCTGTGGAGCCTGCGGCCACCCTGTCCCCCCGACCTACCACCACTACCCTTCTGTGACCTCACCTGCACCTTCTGACTCCAAGGGGTGACATTCAGTGCTGGAAACCCTGTTGCTGTGGGATCCCATTGTGTCCTGATAACTGAGAACAGCTGCAGTTTTGGCTGTGAAACCCTCCCCCCTACATATCAGAGAGCCGTGCCAGGCTGCTGGTAAGAGTTCTCCTCTCCTCTGAGTTTGTATTCCAGTTTGTACAATTTCATGAGAAAGCCAGACTGTGGCAGTTGTAGTCTGAAAGGAGACAAGGATAGAAAGAGTGTATTCGCCTTACTAGTCCTGAACAGATTCAGACTTCCCTACTGCCGAATTCCCGGTATGTTTGGTAATAAAGTGTGGCTTGTAAACAGGTCAGCACTTAAGGGGGCCTCAAATCAAGTACTCATTCATCCCACCAATTACTGATGGTGGTGCCAAAATTGGTTCAGTGCTTATTATTTTACATAATTTATACCAAGGACTTTGTGACCTTTCTGAAGGGGAGGGGGTTTTAACCAAAACTGTAACAGAAGAGGCTTTCTGATAAAGGTTGAGCAGAACTAATATGTACACTTAGAAATCTTACCATTATGGGTGATGCTCAGTGAGCATAATCACTCGTACAGATTTTGAAGTTTAGGTAGCCTACGCAGTGTAATATGGCCTATACAGACAAGAAGAAAAAGTCCATTTCCCCAAGGATAGGGTACTTTTAGTGGTTTTATTCCCCTAGGTTCTACAAAAATCTCTCAAGTAGTCCAGTCATTCAAGACCATGGTAGGGTTATATTTGGATACAGAACAAAATGCCGCAAAAGCCAGTGGAAGGTTTGACCCTGAAGCAGATGACCATTGTCAGCTTTGATTTTATTGCCAAAGTTTGTAAATATTTTTTTCTAGTGTAGGCCAAACAACTGCGGCTGTCCGGATACTTGCTTGTTTGTGGCACCAGCTAACATTCTTCTCTGATTTCAGTCTGATTATCCTGATGTGGGTTGTGTCTGAAGATACTTTCTTAGACCTTTCCTTTTAAAGAACAGCCTTATTTTAAATGCCCCAGTCATCAGCCCTTAATGTTGCAGATCCTTACTCTGGAGAACACCCTCCATTTTCTGATTAGAAACCAAAGATGGTTTCCGGAGTTTGCTTACTGCAGCGGGATATGGGAGACCACAGCCCAGTTCTGCGCTTTGCCAGAGACATCTGTGGGATTTGAGACAAGTCACTGCATCTGTGGTCTGTGATGTTTTATAACTGGGGATTTGAAAACAAGACTGTTGGGATTATTATTTATATACATTATAACATCAGCTCAGATCCTAGCCATGGACACCCATTGTGATAATCACCATACACAAAAAGGGTAAGAGGCAGGTTGTCCCTCAAAAAGTGTTTTGTCTAAGTATAACCCATGAGACAGCAGCTGGTCACCATCAAGGGAGCAGTTTGGCAGCACTCGTCAGCGCAAAAGGCAGGCATGACCTGAGTCTTGACTTCATTGCAAGTGCCCATCTTAAAGAGAGTTTGGAAGAAGGCTACACACATTAGAAGTGTGCATTTGATAGCGGTGCTCAGTTCGATCGTTTGCATTTAAGATGTACACATTCAAATGTGGAATGAAGCAAAACATTAAAAGCGTGGACTTCAACCAGGACTTCTGTTTTCCTATGAGACTGTCTGGTTTCAACATGTGATGGGTCTCAACTTGCAGAGGCCACAGTGCGCTCACAGCCAGGTGAGAGGGAGCGATTTTGCAGAGCTGTGGTGACCCGTGAGCAGCACACGGAGGGAGAGCACGCTCCCGCACCGGTATTTCACCCACCCCCGATGGCATTTGTACACATAAAGGTTGCGCTCTGCAAAACCTTGACTATTGTCAACTGTGTTTGCAAAGCCTGTGTCATTACTAACTCATCTGAGCAAATGGGACTTTATTTGCTTGGTGGCTTTCCAGGGGAAAAAAGTTCCTGGGAATTTTCCTTTCTGTTTGGATTTCCAGAGAATGGGGGGCGAAAACTTCTGTTTGAAAACACCAACTTCGGGATGGCGGGGCCAGAAAAATGCCGTCAGCCAGCTTAAGGTCACAACTCCTGACCCCCCGGGCACAGCAGTGCTGCCTGCCCCCGCCGCAGGGGCCGGGCCTGGGCCCGTCCCGCCC
>NW_010973368.1:4512811-4543250 GCF_000737465.1 Haliaeetus leucocephalus | reverse complement strand
GTGGGGGGCCTGGGGCTGCTGCCCCAGGTGGCGTCGGCGCTTGTGCCGGGCCGGGGCTGCTCCCCCCCGGGGCAGCGCGGGGGGCTGGGTTTTCGGAGGGAACAGTCGCCGACTGTTGTGCCGCAGTGGCAGATTGCAGCCTGCGTGGAGGCCCGAGCCTCCTGCCCCGGGGCTGCGCTGCAGGTCTAGGGAGGCCTTTGGAGATGGGCTGCTCTTAGGCCCGTTACTCCCCAAGGACCTGCGGGTGGCTCGTGGGTGGACGCTTGCTTTGGGTGCATCACTGTTTCACCTAGTTTCCTAGATGCTGATGCTGCTTCGCAGTCCCTGGTGGCTGCGCTGATCTAAAGCCGCCCTCCTGCCTGAACCTGTCCCCAGGCCTCTAGCAGCCGCTGGCACGCTGTGGTTGTAGTGAGCAGCTAGCTGACTCCTCTCACATTCAGCTCCTATCCTGTAGGAACAGGCTCTTCTAACAGCCATGCCTGGCTAGTGGTGTGTGAAAATATTACCTTGGTGCATTGGTGTTTCTGACGTTTATGAACTTAATTACAAAACTACAGAGAGAAGTATGGTTCTTAAAGCTCCATTTCTGACATGTACAGAAAGCTTTGATGTGAAAGGTACAGTAAAAGCATACATGGATGTTGCTGGCTCCTGTATGTTACTGCTTTGGCTGACTGACTGTCACAGGGATACAGTGGAGAAAAAGTGATTTGTAGACAACAGAAATTGCTAGTCAATGGTAGGGACTAGCGTCTGTGCAGAATTCGTAGCAAAACGTAAATGCTGTCATCTCTTATATAGATACAAGTGAAGAGAGTCCCCGTCTTTTTCTACTTTACTCCACCAATATTAGTATATTCAACTGTTACATTAACAGCAGGGTTTTTTTAATTTTTTACCCCAGATGTCAGTCATCAGGTGATCTGTAGTTCTTACCAGGACTACTTCTGTGCATATATTCTCTCTAATAAGGCTTTTAACTGCACATGTTGGTCCCTCTGTGTCTTTATTTTTCATCTCTTAATAACAGAACAGTTTTTCTTCTACAACACATTCTTGTGATACGTTTGATCCTCTTAGCTGAGCACTACTTTCTTACTCAACCCCTGAAAAAAAACTTGCTCCAAGTGGTGATCTACAAGAGCTTGGCTTCTCAGCCCATGCATCCCATCAGCTAACTTCTACAGACTGTGCCTCTACATGTGTTGCTGAGAGCTTATAGTTTCCACAAGGCCTTTTGGCTTGGCTGACTGGCTGTGGCGCTGTGTTAGTTAGGATTGCATTCCCTAGAGTTGGTGAAGCCATTGCCATCCCGTACAGTTTCAGTGACTTTGACTAACGTAACTAGAATTAGTCTGTGGCCTAGCATTCAGGAGGAGGCAGGGTAAGTTATTCAGACTGTAACTGTTTTTTCTTCAGAGAAGTAATTTGTTTGGGTTGCTATACTGAATGGTTGTATTGTAGAGTTACAGCAAATGCATAGGAAAAAGAAAAGAGTGAGTAAGAAAGGATTTCTATCTGTCTTATGTTGGTTTTGTTTGTTTTCAAATGGCAGATGCTTTCTTCACCTGTCGAAAGAATGTGCTTCTGGCGAAGAGCACGTCCACCCAGATAGAAGGCATCTTTGCTGCGACCAGAGGAAAGTCGGTCCCAGAAGAGCAAGAAGCCCTTCTCCAACAGTGGCTGGAGGAAGGAGCAGGGAATTTGTCAGCCAGTGAGAGTGCTCCAGCAGTGGGGAAAGCATCAGTTACACTCACTAGTGACTGGTTAGAAGGTTCAGAGCTATTGATGACTAGCCTCAGCAACCTGAATTCGGCTCCAGAAGTCACCTGGTGTGCTGGTCAGCAGCTCACAGAGCTACACGCCTTGGCTTCTTCAGAACCGCAAGATCATGAAGTGACAGAACTGGCAAAATTACCAGCAGAGGAAACAGTGGCTGTAGCAGGCAGTGCCCCTTGGGCAGCTGTGGTGCCACAGATGGATCATCAGATAGCTGGCTGTGCCACTATCGATGTAGAAGTGCAGAATGAAGACCCAGCTGTGCTGGCCTGGAGCTTAGCGTGTGGTGCAGAGACAGTGCCAACGGAGCCCCCAGCCTGGCCCATTCAGGATACGGTACAATTTTGTCCGCTCGCAGCAGAGGTACCCTACCATGGTCAGTAGTAACAGCTCTGAATCTAATATTTGGTTTGGGACTTGCATTTGTAGTGAATGTGGTCAGGTTATTGTGTCTGGGCTTGCTGTCAGTAAGACATTGATTGCATCTGTCCATGCAGAATTGGCAGGATCTGCTAGTGAAAACTATAAAGTGAGTTTTTGCTGAGGGAGGGCTGGTCACAGCTAGTAGTCTCTGTGCTGTTAGACTGTCTGGTCTGAGCATCAGTACATGTTCATTTCCCAGGAACTGTTCCCAGGTGCTGGCTTTATAATATAAAAAGCACCCAAAGGCTGGTTGAGTGTTTCAGTATGCTTGACTCTGGTCTTCTTTTAAGCCATCCCCATTGACAACTATCCAAAGGCATCCAAAAAGACCACCTGAAAACCACAGTGGGTGAGGGTTTGCTCAGAGGCAAGAACATCCTAGCTTAGAGAATGAGAATGGCTATATTCTGGGTCCTGGGGGAGCAAAAGCATCAGCAGGATAGCCAGCATGGCTGTAACTTGGCTTTTTGTCTCTTGCATATAGAGATTTTATGGAGAGACTGGGAGGATCTTTCTGTCCAACCCTGTGTGCTAGAGCAGGTCTCGAGAAACACTCCTCTCTTTGAATTTCGAGTCATGTCTTACAACATCCTTGCCCAGGACCTGGTGGAACAGGGCCTTGATCTGTATCTACACTGCCATCCAGACATCCTGAACTGGAACTACCGCCTTCCAAACCTTTTGCAGGAGATCCAGCACTGGGATCCTGATGTGAGTATGACTGAGCCACATCAGTGTCAACAGAATTTGAATTCCTTGTTTGATCTAACAGCATTAAAAAAAAAAAAAAAGATAGAGGCGAAGTCCTAGGAAGATACTACCTGCTTCGTAACTGAACACCAATTCCTCACTGAGGCCATGTGCATACGTTTTTTTGGTGTCTGTCTTGCTTTGGTTATGTTACTGTAGAAACTAGTCATACTTTTAAACAGCAGTAGAAGAGGAAGAAGAGATAATGTGTGTTTGGGAAGGAAAGGACCAGGTTTGTAAGGCAGCACAAGAGGGGAAGCCTGCATAGAAGACTTTCGCTATTCCTTGAGTCCTCTTTGTGTGATAAAGGATCTTCTGCCTCGGCACTGGAAAACTGAATGATAAGCTAATATGACCCAGAAAGTTATTGCTCTCTATCTGGAAAGTACAGGACAGAGTTGCAGTGATGACCTTTCTGGTTGCAGGGTTGGTATGTGAGTGCACTTTTCCACTTTCTTTCTTCCCCCAAACAAGGTAACTAGCAAATACTGGTGGAGCAAGTGAGGTCTCTGCCTTCCTTCTAGGTTCTGTGTCTCCAGGAGGTGCAAGAGAACCATTACTGGGAGCAGCTGGAACCGACATTCAAGGAGATGGGTATGTCCTGCTTTTGTGTGTCTATACCTCCAGCTCGTGGGACTGGCCTAGCATTGCTTCCTGCTTAATGTCTTCAAGGCACTCGGCCTTAAGAGAGCTGTTCCTGTTTGTCAGGTGGCTGCTGGCCCTGCTTCTGAACTGTCTGCCTAGACCTTTACCCTTTCATTTGTAATTGATCTTTCAGAGAGTTGACAGATCAGAGTAACAAAACTGAGGGGGTCCTAGAAGGGCAAGAAGAGAGAAAATAGCCTCAATGATAAATGATAAACTGATTATTGGAACAGAATTGGGTATAATGCTGTACCCAAGTGTAGTAGAAACCTCTTCTGCTGCACAGACTTGCTAAACTCCCCAGCTGATGGGGGGAGACTGAAGTAGTGACTGGATAAACCTTTTAATAGGTGATGGTTTCTTTTCAGGCTTTGCATGCTTCTATAAACGGAGAACTGGGGCGAAGACAGATGGCTGTGCAGTGTGCTATAAACACAGCAGGTTCCAGCTGATCAGCCTCAGCCCCATAGAATACTTCCGGCCTGGCCTGGACATCCTCAATCGGGATAATGTGGGCTTGGTGCTGCTGCTACAGCCTCTGCTCCCAGAGGGCCTAGATCTGAAGGCAGTCAGTCCGTTGTGTGTGGCCAACACTCATGTATTGTTCAATCCCCGGCGGGGAGATATCAAACTGGCCCAGATGGCCTTGCTCTTAGCAGAGATTGACAAGATTGCAAAAACTACTGAAGGCAGCTACTATCCTGTCATCTTGTGTGGAGACCTGAACTCTGTACCTGATTCTCCACTCTACAAATTCATCCGGAATGGTGAACTTTCCTACCATGGGATGCCAGCCTGGAAGGTAGGTGCCAGCCAGAGCTGGCATTGGGTAACTCCTTATTGCATGCTGCTAGAGAAATGCATGGCTGCATTCTTTCTCTTGTGAGGAAATAGTCCAAATATTGAATTCAGTTATTCAGCAGTCTTCCCCAATGCTCCAGCACTGCTGGGGAAAGAAGCAGACGAATGTGTGTGTGTTGTTTTCCACCACTGCTCTTTTGGT
The DNA here is from genome assembly GCF_000737465.1 of Haliaeetus leucocephalus. Taxonomy (NCBI): domain Eukaryota; kingdom Metazoa; phylum Chordata; class Aves; order Accipitriformes; family Accipitridae; genus Haliaeetus; species Haliaeetus leucocephalus. The sequence goes on along the minus strand of NW_010973368.1, from coordinate 4,538,650 downwards.
TTCTCTTGAGGCAGACCAGTGATAATATACCACTTAATTTCAGGTCCTGGTTCTCCCTTGCTATGGGATTTTTGTGCCTGGGTGACTGGAAGTGTAGGGGAGTACAACTCCATCGAGACTTACCGAAATTTTATGTGGATGTTTGATCTGAAAACAGGCACCTGTGCTAGAGTCTGTTGTGGTTACCTGTTACTGTGTATCCATGATCAAATATGTCATTGGCTTTCAAGCTAAATCATCAGTTCAATAACAGATGCCTGCAAAGTATCTTGTCAGGTGACTTTTAGCTAACTGTATCCGTCCCCCACAGTTGAAGGTTTATTATATCTGCGCCATATTCTGAATAGCTTAGTTCATGTCTTTCTTTGAGGGCATTCTCCTGTCTTGCTCTTGGCAAGTGTGTATACGTACATTGTCTATAGCTTGCTAAAGTTCTGCTCTGTGTTGCTGATGTTTTCTCTCCTGTTTCTGGCCTCCTTGCAGGTGTCTGGTCAGGAAGACTTTTCCCAGCAGTTGTATTCACGGAAACTGCTGGCCCCACTGTGGCCGAGCTCGCTGGGTATAACGGACAACTGCCAATATGTCACTCTGTGCCAGCCAAAGAAATCAGGTGAGTTCCAGTGTCCACTGAGAACATGAGTCTGCTGAGGATGGACAGTTTGTGGGCCTTGCTGTCTCTCTCAGTAGCTTGGGCATGTGTTGCATGAGGCACTCAGCAAAGATTCTCTTCTTCTATCCATTTCCTTGGTACGTGAATTAAATTTCATTTTTCTAGAGTCCATTGCTGTAGCCCAATTTCTGCTGTTTTCTTTCTCTAGTCAGGAGTGGAATGGTCCCCTACCAGTAACGATTGCTTTATGTATCTAATATTCCCAGACTTACAGTTTTGTGCAGTTGTAAACCATGTTCAGCAGCCACAGCTTTCAGCTGCAGGTGTTTGTGGGAGTGGTTTTGGGCAGTCTTTGCACATCACTGTTAGGACATCATTCCTAAGAGCCGAGTTACAATCATGACTGTACTATACTGTCCTTAGAGAGAACTAAAAAAAAAAGAAGGAGCCCACACTAAATAGCTTTTGTTGGAATCTTGGATGTGGAACTTGTCTGCTGCAAAAGAAAAAACAATTCTGGAGATCGGGTTGAATACATTTCCTTGAGCTGCACACTAACTGATCTGCTTAGAAGTCCTTGAACTTATGGTGTCTCAGAGGGGACATTTCTTAATTTGTTTCATCAAGATGCTGACCATGGCTGTTGCATTAGCTAAAGGGATAGAAATAACTGTGCTCTGTTCTTCTACATTTACACGTTTGTTCTGTTCTACGTTTAGGTTATTAAGTGATTTCCATTCTCGTGGTATCAGAGTGCTTGGGCACAAAAACCTCTCTCAAACTAAAGAGGTCTAAGAGGTCTAAAGAGTTTGCAGATGTTCCCTGTAGATGTGACTTTGCTGCAGTTATTTTCTTCTTTTAACTTCTATTTTTCTCTGCAGGCAGACGTAAGTACAGCCGGGACTTCCTGCTCCAGTTTCATTTTTGCGATGTTGCCTGTGAACGACCACCGCAGCTGGTCCTCTTGGAAGGTGTGACAGATGCTAAACCAGGTATTAATGGGCAATTTTTCAGCTTGTGACTCTCCTAGCTCGATTTTGATGAAGATATCATGTGGAGGTAATGCCTGCTGAGAAAAGGGGAAGGCAGAAGGGTGCCTTCTGTGGCTGTGTGATTACTAATGGATTCCATGAGAGGTCAGAGGAGTACAGTCTTACCACCCTCATACACAGTGTATTCCTTGAGATGCACTGAGATTCAGCCTCTTTTGGAGGCTGTTTCTTAGAAAGTGAAATATATTTATATTTCTTTTTTTCTGCTTCAAGATTTTTGGTAGGGGGAGAACAAACCTGGAGACTGTGATGTCACAATGGCCACAACATAGATGTTTCTGGATGCTGGTACCCAGCAGACACTGCCTCACCTCTGTGCCTTGTGGCATGGCTGATTCTGCTCTCTCCAATTCTGTTCTGCCTTTCTAGACACCCTTTGAGTAAGCTGTAGGCTAAGGCAAATGAACTTTCTTTGAGAGCAAAGGTTGAGGTATGCTGAGCTTTGATAATATTGAATGCTATTAAGGACATGTCCTTAGCAGGACAGAATATGACTTCTTAGTTGTTTGCACTGATCTGCTCTCAGAATGTTCCTGTTAGTCTTAGAGATGGGGTTTCCTCTGAATATTTTTCTTTAAGGTGCCTGTGACTGGACGCTATCTGCTCTTCTTGGGCAAAAAGTTTCATTTGGTCTCAGGAGAAGCTTCTCAGACTTGGGATGAGCAGCCTGTGCCAGGATCTGTGTAGGTCTGGCTGGAATCTCTTTGCTCCTTTGCAGACCGCCCTGCACATTGGCCCAAGCCTGCTGACATGGTGAACGACCCTGATCCCCAGCCATTTGTCCCAAGGTAATTTGGTGCATCTTCAATGGCCCCACTCTTCAAGCCTGGTCTCGTTTTCTTGAGCACTGTAAATCTGGCTGCAGTAAAGACAGAAATAGAGGTGAGGGTGGAAGAGAGTAAAGGAGGGCTGTCTGGAAGAGCCAGATCCACACAGGGTTGTCCCAGCAGCTCGGCGCTGTTCTGTCAGCATTGTGTTGATGAGATCGAGAATGACGGGCATAGACAGGACTGGGTATTGGAGACAAAGGAAGTTCCTAGTCCACTTTGTCTTTGGTGTAAGTGGAGTGAATAATTCTGAAGGACTGTCTTTTATGTGTTCCCAAAGTAGAAATAGTTTGGACAGTTACATCACCAAGGGAACATCCAACTTCAGCTCTGACCGCAGTGTGGAACACTGCATCATTCTCTTTCCTTCCTTGGTAAATGGTGGCTGTTCATGTGCAGGTCTTCAGGCATTATCCAGCATGGGCTCAACCTGACCTCTGTCTACAGCCACTTCCTGCCACAGAGGGGACGCCCAGAGGTCACAACGATGCCCATGGGGCTTGGAGCCACTGTTGATTATATCTTCTACTCAGCAGAACTCATGGAGAATGGGAGCAGGGGCGGTGAGTGTGGCAGTGCGGGGCTTACCCCTGTGATGTTGGGAGAGGGCTGTGAGGCATGCTAGAATGCAGCTCGGTGTTGGGCGGTGCATTTCGTTGAGCTGGGGTGGATCTACAGGGTGTGACTTTGACTGAAATGATGCACAAAGTGGAAGCAACATTTGCTCAGGTGTGAGAAGACGCTGTTTGTCTTTGCTGTGGAAAAACTGAAGCTGCTTAGCTTAGGTTCATGTAGACTTTTGAGGAAGCTAGAACAGAATAGAGTCTGTTCTTTTGTATAAGCATCTTATTTGTGCTCCTGATAACAGGCAGTGCTGGGTCCTAAGTTCAAGGCTTGGACTTCTGGTCTGACTGAGACCACACACTGGCCTTAGAAGGCGGTGACTCTGGTTACCTTACAATGGTACCATCCCTCTGCTACCTGAAACAGGAGTTATGTTGATGAAAGACAGCATGTAAATGCATCCAGGAACTGTCTCTGAGCTGGTTTGGATCATGTCAAAATCAACTCTGGAGAGGAAGTTAGGAATGAAGAGATGAATTCCTCCTCAAGGGAGAATCTGAAACTATTGCTAGGAATTAGTACCATGAAAGGAACTTCCCAAGAAAGCAGCTGCTTGGTGAATTTAGTATCTACTTGATTCCTGTGCCTGCAAGTATATGAAACCATTGAACAGTGGTATTCATTAAACAGGATGCTCACTGCTTTCACATCTAGGCTCAAAGGTGCATGCAGTGTTTGTGCAGGCTGTCTGTGTTCATCAGGGAAAGAATAGGAAAATATTGACAAGCATCCCTTTGTGAGTGTATGGAGTTAATCTACAGCACCAGTCTCTGGCTGATGTTTCTTTCCATTTTCTTTGTCAGGTCGCAGGCTGTACCGGGATGGAGCTTTGAAGCTGCTTGGCCGCCTTTCCCTTCTCTCTGAAGATGTCCTGTTGCTGGCAAATGGCTTACCAAATCCTTTTTGTTCATCTGATCATCTCTGCCTGCTGGCTAGCTTTGGCTTGGAGATCTCCAGCCTCAAGGAGGGTTAGTGTTGGTTCCCTTTCCCTGAAGAAAAGCCATTCTGAACACAGCAGTTGAGGCTCTGGATTGCAAAACCTGCTTGCAAGAAAACTCTTTTCTTTATCATGCCCTAAAAGTCCCTTTCTTCCCTCACATGCTCACAAAAAGCAGGGATGGGAGAGTTGGAGCACTTTTTGCATTGGTATTTTGTGGGTCTCTGCAAACCTGAGCTGTGTTCCCAGTGGGCTTCCAGTTGTATTCAGGCATTACCATCTCTAAAAGGGGTCCTTGTTCCACTGCTTTGTTTAGCAGATGTTATAGTGCTGCGGGAATCAATATAAATCACATATTTATTTGTCCCTGTGTGAGATCTTCAAGGAGCTGGGAAAGAGGGGCAACACTGCCTACTTCTGGTTAGTTAATTGCTACTAAGGAGCAGGGGATGTATACATCAATATTCTTTCACACCAAAACAATGGTGCTTTTAATTTCTCAGTGATAGTTTATGAAGTATGGTCCTTCCAGGACTAGTCGCCATGTTGCCTTTGAGAGTGTTGGCTCTGCTAACTGCTTGGAAATGGCTTTCACTTAATAATGTGTAAGGACTGTCTTCCTGGCAGAAGGTTTTGTGCAGTTGAACAGTTTCTACAAAAAGCCGCCTGCTGTGACTAATGGACCAGGGAATGGAATTGCTAGGAATGGAGCCAGGGGTTCTACAGAGCCACCCGCAGGAGCGCGAGAACTGCAGCAAAAGCCTAGAGGCCTTGGGGAAGGCTCCCTTCCTTTCTACCAGTCTCAGAATGGTACCTAGTTTGGCACTTGTAGGAAAAATATTTACGATCCTCGCAGTGAATATCAGGTGGAAAAAATCATCCTGCTAGGCATGACAACCCCAGGAGGCTATAGCTCTGGGAGGTCCCAAAAGAGTGATGGAAATGGAAGGCATGTAAGAGACAGCAGAACCATCAGATGGAAGAGCTGGTATTTGTCATTTGCCGTACTCTTTCTCTGTGCCCTCCCTATTCCATTCAGCCTGCCAGGGGTCAGATAGCCAACCTGTAGCATCCTCCTGTGCCAGACTGAAGTTCAGGCTGCTGCCTTCTTCTGGAGCCAGCCATGTTTAGGTAGGTAGAACCTGTAGGACTGGCTCCTGGGTCTTGACAGGTGTTGGGAGGGAAGGGAAGGCTCTGTAACTTGGAGCCAGATTGTCAATCACTTGGATGCCAGTGTACCTTTGGTGTCCTATCAGTGTACTTTTGTCAGCAGTGGCTTGGCCAGTACAAGAACAGTAGAACTGTACCTGTTCCTAGGGCAGATTCCCCAGTTTAGCCTGACGTTTGGTGCTCAGTTTTTCCATGAGAGATGAGAGCAATATTGGCAGAAACAGTATCAATCTTCTCTTTACAAATGAGGCAGGGAAATCTGGTCCCACCTCAGGTTTTTGTGGGAAGGTAAGAGACTTGAAATACTGTTCTCTCTTCTTGGGTTATATTGGAGGGCTTTCATATTTTAAATGTTACTTTCTTTATTGAAAATTAATTTTTTTTTAATCTAAGAAAAAACCACAAAGTAACTGCAGCACCTTGTGCTCCTGGCAGCTGAACCCTCTGAGGACTTGTTCAACAAGGCTTTGCTGGCTGGGATGTGAAAGAGGAGAGGACAAATTAGCTACACAGGATACTAGTAGTGAGGGTTGAAGGGAGGGAAGAAGTGGCCCTATCTGTATCCCAGCACATCCCCAAATCCCAGAGGTGGTTTATTTGGCATAGGGCTTGTCTTAGAAAATGGTTTGCATTCAGGAACCCTTCCCCTCCTCCCAAAGAAAGCAAGTACTGGTGATCTTTTACAGCTCACTTGTGTTAACTGTACAGAAATGAGGGGTGTGTGTGGGGATAGTGTTCTGTGCCCATATGATGGTGTAAAGACTGCATATTCCTTCTTGTCCCTACCAGATGGTGTGGTATTTGCCTGGTGATGTGTGGATGGCTTTTGCTACCCCAGTTGGGATAACATGTAGGAGTCCATATAAGTGAACAGCAATCTGCGGGTGAATAAGTTCGCAGCTTTGTTTGCCTTTAGTTTCACAGGTAATGGTTCTGGCATGGCACTGGCATTTGTATGTGGGGAGGGATGCAGAGCTGTGTATTTCTATGGCTCTGTTTATCTGACAGTTGCACTAATTTCTGCAAGTACTCTTATTCTGACTTTTTAGTTGGTTGTTTTTGTAAAGAGAGGGGAGGAAAGGGAAATCAGTGAACCAAGAGCTTTATCTTCTGCCAGGCTTGAAAAGAGGTTGCCAGAAAGCAGCCTGGTTGCAGATAACTCCCACCAGCTGGTAACACGGTAATAGGAAACCTGGAAGACACTGAAGATTTAAAAACAATCAACCAAAAGCAAACCATGGAACACCGTGACACATAGTGTTGGCACTTAAAACTTTGGCTATCTGCTTCAGTTGTAATTGCTGGCTAGGTCTGATGGTCAGCTGATGAGGTGTGTGTGTGTTTGTGTGAAAGCAGCCCTCCTGCCCCACCTATTGAGACCCATAAGGTGTGCACAGTACACCATCAGATGAACTGGTTGCCCCTGCACTGGCCAAAGCACCCTGCCAGTCCTGTGATGTAACTGAGGTGTAGGAGCTGTGCTTCAACATCACAAGTGCTTCTTCCATTTTATTTAAACCAAAGACTTGACTTTTCTTTTGGGTAACTTGCATCTCTCAGAGAGCTTTTAAGATTCCAGCTACATTTTTTGGAAAATCTAATGTTCTGCAGGTCAAGCCAATGCTTTCCCTTTTGATACATGAAATAGTACGGTATGAACTTGGAATGGTTAAGTTGTAGAACACTGGATATGGAGTCATGTGCTGAAAAACCCCAGGACAATGCCTGCAAGTCTTCTAATTCTTCTTTCTGAAGTTTAGAAAGCTCCTTCAGAGGGACCTGCAGCTCCCAAAGCTGTGGCTCGCACACGCTTTCTTGGGCATTCATGGGTGAAACTATTGCAGAAATGCAGGACCATTGCTAGTGACTGTGTACAGATTCACAAAGGCAGAGTTGAAGAGTTGATTGCTGTCATTGTTTTGACCACTGTCCCTGAAGCTCTGGTACAGACCCCTACAAAGTTGGCCTGTTTCAGGAAAGAAAACCTGTGTCCTAGAGCGATTTGGAGTTAACATCAAATGGAACTGGAGATGTGTGAATGTCTCTGGCTGTGGGGGACTATAGCAGAAGTTTGGAGGTGGGGTGGATGGAAAGAGTCCTTACCTGTAAAATAGTAACTAGTATATAGTTGTAGGGAGAAAATAATGTGTTCTGTGATGCTTTAAGAATAGCACACAGTAATATAATAAGAGGCAGTGGTAATAAGCAAGTCTTGGTGGGATGCAGAACTAAGATTGCAGATGTAGCTCTTAACACTGTTTCCTGACCTAAATGCATGACTAGTTGTCATTAGCACAGCTTTCTGATGAATTACAGAGGGGTCTGTAAATAGTTATGGCAGTGGAACACAGGAATATCTGCTATACTCAGAAAGGGAAGGTATTATAGAGGTAGGATCATCTACATCATCTTAGTAGTGATATAGAGCTCAGGAAGACTGGTGCTTAGGGAAAGGGATGGCAGAGACCACTGGCAGTGTGTATACATACCCTGTTACCAGTATCCTAAGCTGCAGGAGCATGTAGCTGTAGAGGCAAACACGTATTTGACGAAGTATTTTTGCTAGACAACAGCTTAGATTGCACCACAGCTGCTAGGCTGTATTTAGTTACGCTATTTAGACAGCAGTTGGACTTCCTTCACTTTCTCAGAGTTTTAAGTTCATCACTTCAGGAAGATGCCCTTTATAATCAGTTTTCCCAATTACATGGGATGGGAGGAGTGGTAAACAATATAATTGCTCTAGTTTCTTTCCTTTTCTAAATAAATGAAACTTGGCTGCTGCTTGAGGTCTTCTTTCTCCATGCCTTTTCCTTACAAGATATGTCTGCAGCAGCTGTTTTCCCATGACTGCCATATCCAGTTATCTGAGTTACTGATGTTTATTTGTTTCTGCAGCTGTATTTCTTCAGTTAAAAGCTATGTGTGGAATTCTTTAGGACTAAGTCTTATTATAAACTTAACATTTAAATAGTGTCAAGCCATAAGATAGTGGGTTCCCTCACCCCTGAAGAGTTAAGTGGGAGGGGTGGGAGCTCCGAAACCAACACTTAGATGGGAATAACTCTTGTTATATAAAACAAAAAAAAAAGGTTAAGATTTATCATTAGTGCCATGTATACCACCTGCTTTGTGAAGCACAGAACTCTGAAATATACTTGACCTTAGTTCCTCGTCTCTGAGCAGTCTCTTAGAGGCTCTAAGAACAGTTCAGCATCTCAGAGGGAATCTCTTTTAAGAGCTGATCAAGGTATGTGTCCTGCCTCTATTGGTATTTGAGAGTGATGCTGGCAAACGGTCTGCAAAGCAGGGTGTTGCTACGCTGCAATTTCTCCTCGCAGACATATCCATGGTTCATACAAATGCAGATGAAGCCTTTGGTGGCTCATCTAAAGGAGGAGCACACAAGCCTTAGTGGGATACCATCTCCATTCAGTAGGTTTCCTGTTGTGCAAGTTAATTGAATTGCTGGCTATAACCTGTTCCTTACCAGACTGTAACTGTCTGGCCTGTAGTGCTTTCCTTAGTGCTGTCACACTGAAATATGCAAACTGCATGATCACTGCCATTGAATGTACTGCATCGTGTTTCAAAGTATGATACTGAGTTTCTGTAGAGAACTCACCTGCTATAATGATAATCAAGATGACTGATTTAAGAGCTGGCATGCCTCAAGCTCCTTCCTTTTGTCAGGTGTACAAGTTTGGCTTCTCCTGTCAAGCCACGTTATCCTCTAACTTCCACTGAAAATGTCATTCTAGTCTTGAAGCTCTTTTTCCTTTTATTTATTTTTAAATTTATTTTATTTCAGGTCTAGACCGCACATTCTTGTGCTCTAAGGGAATAGGAATGCTGTATAGTAGAACTGGAAAATTTTTCCTAACTTTGGTTAGACAAACACAGCAGCTTTCAAGGTGCTGAGGTGGCAAATGGGAGAAGGACTAGGCTAGATGCTGGCATGTGCTACAACAAAAGATGCATTTGTTCCATCCAATCTTTCCTTTTATACACCAAAAAGACTTGGCTTCAAGCCTTAGCAATGTTACTTAGTTTTTTAGCCTTTTCTTTCTGGATGGAAAGCCTTCTACAGCAGTCTTAAGTTTATTCAGTTATTGGTCACTTCTAGGAGCCGTTTCTGAACTGGGGGCAGATGAATGCAGTAGTTATTCTAATGCTATTCCTCTCTTTCCTTCCTCCCCCAGAGTGAGGTTGGAGATAGGATGGCAGTCACTCTTTGCCAAAATAAAAATATAATCCAGGAAGGCCAACTCAGCTGAGTTAACTGAAGTCTGTCATGGCCTGCTATCCACAGCATGTCATACGCCTTTGCCTTCCGTAATCCTGCAGTCTGCATGAATGGTGCTCTTAAGGCTCAGTCTCGGTCTTATGAATGGATTTCTATATGCTTTTAGGCATGTGAGAGCCTTAAGTTTTGCAGTCTTGGGCTTCTCAGCGTAGTAGCTGACTGGGTTTCTTTTTTGTAATTTTTTTTTTCTTTTTTAATTACTGCTTCATTGAGTTGTGTATCCTTTCCACAAGAAAGGTTTTTCACTAAGGTCTAAGTAGCATAATGTCTAACTGACTTAAAAACCTAAAACTGCATGAACTATCAGTAGCAGGAAAGCCTTATCTAAGAGGGAGCAGAAAGTCTTGTTTTTAGTCTCAGCAGTGGCCAAGTCACTGTTTTGCCCTTCTTGCTCCATTGTCTAGCAATCACCCTGACCTATACATCTATAAGGGGTTTATGAGTTACCTGATTTTTAGCAAAATCTGTAAGACATGAGGCAGAGGGTATTTTCAAGCAAGCATCTGAAGTAGAGGTTTATAGAAGTCACAGCATTTTAGTCTTTTTTTGCTAATATTATTAATCTTTTTAAGTATTTAATAGGGGAGCAAGAAGCCTTCAACTGCTGCTGAAGTCTGTTGTCAACTCCTGGGCTTGAGCACAGGCCATGCAGACTTATGAAATGGCTACTTTCTTCTTTTGTGTCTTCATACCATATAGCAGGTGCTGTGCAATTACTTCCCCTCAGGACAGAAGTTGTTCTTATGATTAACTTAGCTACGAGGGACTATTGCATGTGCCATTCTCTTTGGAGTAACAGGTTAGGGGATGCTTATTCCTCTCCTCTGCACACTGTAGCCTTGCCTACATCCTGGCCCTGGTCCCAGCTATTACTCATTTCCCTAGAGAGAAGGGGTCTGAATAAAGTTGGATCCCCCTTGCTGGGGAAATGCACTGAATCTTGCAGCTGACTGTCCTTTATTAACCCAGCATTCGTCTTGAGAAGTCAGGATGAGGTCAGTAGTCTGGAAGGCCACTAAACTACAGACCTTAAGCAGAATTGCTTTTCAGGCCAGGAAGGGAGACTGGATCATATGTTAAAGTGTAGAGCAGTGGAAGCAGAGGCTTGTGTTAACCCTTACAGTATTGTTTCAAGACTGAAATGTCTGTTGCTGCATCCACTGACTTTTTTTTTCCATCCAGCCTGACTGATGGCAGTTCAAGAGGAAAAGATCAGTTTTAGCCTTTGCTACACAGCCACATACTTACTCTCTGGCAGCTGCCTCGGTCTGTACAGACATGCTCACCTGTTCAGATGACTGAAGGAGAATGAAGGTTCTTCCATGTCCATAGGGTTGCAAGTACAGGGCATCTATACATAATCTGTCTGATACCATCAGTCAAGGCTGTGCTTTTGACTTCTCAGCTGACTGACAACGGGAAAGTTGAAATTGGAAGGAAAGACAGTACAGACATCTTGTTTTCTCTGCACAAGCTGAGAGCAGTACAGAGGCAATTTTATTGTCTAAGTGTCAAAGGAAGCAGGAAGAAGTATCAACATGAGGGCTACGGGAAGTGCAGTAAGAACTAAATCTAAATACAAGTTCTGTGCTGGCTACATAAGAACGCAGAACCACACTGATTAATTACAAAAAGACACACATGATGCTTTTCTTAAAGAAAGAAACCTTCCATTTCTTAGTTCTGAGCTGTACCAGTGATAAAGATGTAAATGGTTTTGGAGCACCCTATCAGTGCTAGAGTAGAATACTGATGTGCATGGAAGGGGACCATTCTGGTCCCACTAGCACCATCTCAGCCCTGATCTGGAGGGAAACTCTGCTCTGCAGAGATTACAGGGGATTCAGTAGCCTTCTGGGCCTAAGTTGAGTTGCTCTTGAGCAGACAGGGCCAGGGCACCACTGAAGGAGAGTGGTTGTGATATAAGTAAACACCTGCTCAGAAAACAGACAAAAATACTAAATTCCCCTAGGGAGTTCAGCTTGGCTGTAGAGGGACCACCTCCACCTTGCTCTGGCAGAGCAAACACCAAGCCAGAATAGCACTTGCTTTCTTAGGTTAAGTTATAAATCCATAATGCATGTCTTCATCTTGACAGGACAACAGTGCAAGACCACTGGAATATGTGGTGTTATTTCAGCAGACTTGCACACACAGTACGCATGGGACCCAGGGCACTGCCTGCTTATATCTAGTGCCTGATCATCAGGACCACTTGAAATACTTCACTTACTTAGAAGGAGCAAGTAGCTAAAGCAACCATCTGAAGTGATTAGCCAGAGCCCCTGGAGCAAGGTCAAGCCCATCTAATCCAGACTCTTGCCCTTTGGCAACAGGCGCATTCTTCTGTTCATTATGGTTTCTTAAACTCCGCAATTTTAAGGACAGTCATGTTTCAGTCTATACACCACCATATGTGAGCCTACCTTAAGGGGCAGGCACCTGATTAAGGCTTTCACCTGAAATACTAAAAAAAATTTCTTCATGTTAAGCAGATCTGATAACAGCAATACAGCCACTGCATGAACAGAAACTATGTCTCAACCACAGTTCTGGAGTAATTTATTCTGCTAGATCCAAGCATACCATGTACTGACCCATACAGTGCCACACAGGTAAAATAGTCAACTGAAAAAAGCACTCCAGTCCCAGCTAAAACACTTGCTAACATACTTTAAGTTCCTAAAGGCTCATTTAGCTTATCATCTCAGAGTTAAAAAAAAAAGGCTAGTGTGTCACAAACTGATGGACACCCAACCCTGCTCTTTAGTATATGAAGTTTCTGTCAGAGTGACACTGTAGCAGAAAGTTTTGCTCACTAATCCATTCACCCATTAAAAAACCTGCAGTTTGCCAGGTACCAAGGGACTTGTGTACATAGAAGTATAAAGAGGAACTCTTATTTCATTACATCTAAAATAGTTTTGCTACTACTAGGTCAGCATTTGCTCAAGTCTTTCAAAGCTCACCTAGACTTCACATACAACATAGGCAGTGTCTATCCATTCCTAGTGTATGGACACAGTTCCCTTCCACAGAGTTCAGAAGGACTTGTACTGCAGAACAGACATCAGATGAGACCTACTGAACAATGAAATTTACACCCCAGAGCTATATGAGCAATCATTTTAATATTTAACATTAAATAATTAACAGAACTCCTCAAAATCCATCTTTTTTGTTCTGCAGGCACCAGGGCGTATGAGTTACTGTCTAGTTCCTTATTTTCATCCCTTCTCTGTAGCTCTAAAGACTGCAGAAGTGAAAAAGACTCATCTCCAGCCTTTTTTTTTCCTTATAGTTAAAGGCAGGCAGACCAGAAGCCAGAGCAGGTGGATGAGGGAGGAAAGAAGTGGAAGTGCAAAAGTTTGTCTTTCATTGTACCCTCAGGTTTCATACGGCATGAAACTGGTTGCACTAATCCTCTCTGTCACAGGGGGACGCTGTCTTGTTTGTTAGCAAGGAAGCTAAGCTTTGTATTTAAGTGATTCATCTTGTTACTAAGAGGGGGGAGCAAGAAGGGGAGAATTGTTTGGTCATTTTCTAGTTTGTTGCACCATCTGCTAAACTGGAGATACAGAAATAGTAAGGGGCAGGAATTCTACCACACAGAGAAACATAGTAGAAGGCTTGGAATAGTAACCCTAGCAGAGGGCTCATGTCTGCTCCTGTGTCCATCTTGGGAAGTCATCAACATTAGATATATAAGAAGACTTAAATGCCTTCTGATTTACATAATTGTGCAACTAAATCTTGAAAGAGCATATTCTTGTCTGGCTACAGCTGAGGATTAAGAGACCTTGAACTCTACCTGTCATTCATTCCTTAAACATCCACTTCCTTTGGTTTTCTAAGCTATTGGCCTTGGTTACATCCTGCAGGAAAGCACTTAATTACCAGGTCAAACAAAGCATTTTGTTTTAAGCCATTCTGCCCTGGTGATCTAACACTGCTGAGCATCCCTTTTGCCCTGCTCTCAAGAATGCATCATTAGCATGCAGCTGACCCCTCACTTGCCCCATCTGTTTTGAAGTCTTCCTCCTTCCAACACACTTCCCCTCCTTTCCACCTAAGAAGGCTCAAGTCTGTCCAGCTATTGAATGTGCTCTGTATGAAGCTACTAATTATTCTCAAGACCTTTCCAGTTACTCTCAATTAACTAACCAACCAAGCAACCGAAGTCATGGTGAGGATGCATCCTAGTTTTATCTAAGGGGCTTTTATAATTTGTTTTCTGGATTTCATCCACTTTAATAAAACCTGACATTCAGTCTCCCTTGCTGACTGCTGCTTGTATTTATCGTCTGATTCACAGTGGCACCTGAACTGTCAGTCCGCTGCATAGCAAACATTATGCAAAGGCAGTTTGTGGCTTCCAAGTGACCCGTGTTATTTACAGGTAACCCTGGTACCTTTACAGCTAACATCATTGTTAGCATCCAGACACTAAATATGTTAATTTACAGCTACACAAAACTGACCAGAGGACACATTCAAATGGGTGCTTGGCTTGCTACTGCTGTCTGATTTCAAAGTGTTGCCTGTAGCTGGAGTGCAAGGGAGGGGACAGGTGTAGAACTGCACTGTGGAAACTGGCATCCTGTTCTGGATTAACCTTATCTTGGATCAGCAGCAAGTTCTGCTACCTCCCTATGGATTGTCCTCCTGGTCATACAGCATAGCAGAAAAGTACAAAGAGAGCTTGGAAGGACAGACTGCAGTGGTATGGATATAGCGCCTTGCAAGTTACATCACAGTTAAGGATGTACAATTAGGAACCTGTAAGGCTTGAGTTAAATCGCTTGTGGGTGGTGCTTCAAGGATTAACACTGCTTTAACTGGACAGAAGAGCTGATTTGTTTGGGGATAAGAACCCATTCTCTGCCACCAAAATAGCACTGCTTATATGAGGGTGTGGCAAAGCAATACTGCAACAAAAAACCTGGTAGAGCTAAGCTCCATCATCTTTCTAACAGGTTCACAGGAAAGAATAAACCCACTTCTAACAAAATTAAATGTAGTATTTCAGGAAGTTTAGCTCTTTGTCAGTGCTGTGATAAAACAAGACTCAGTTTCTCTTAAGGATACTCCTGCTCCCAAGCTCAGTTTTTGCATCCTCTAAATCCACCCATCCAGATCACTTGAAGGCCATGCCGTTCTGACTTCTGGCAACCCCACTGCTTCAGGCCCTAGGCCTCAAAGAGACATCTGACAACACTCCAGATTTCTGACAAGCATTACACTGCTTAATCAGTAGTACAACACTCCCCTGAAAAGAAGTGTAGGAAGAGTCACGGCTGTAAGCAGGCAGAAAGGCCCAGCCCAGCCCTTTGGGGAAGGCTAGCATAAGTGGTGCTGTTAAATACTGCAGCTATCTGAAGAGCCAAAACACAAGCGCAGCTCTGGGACTGGGGTGGGGAACTACTTTCAGGAGGCTCCAGGCTGAGCTGTCAGGAAAGCAGCTGCAATCTCTTCGAGCAGGGCTTCCCAGCAACAGGTGTCTGTAACCCTAGCACTAACACTACAGTGAGGAAGGAGCAAGACCCTGCAGAAAGGAAAAATGCTTGTAAAACCTGTTCACATCATTAAATCCTCCTTTACCTTTTACTCTTAAAACTCGTACCTCAGCCACTGAAGTGCCTTCTGCAAGCTTTCACAGTAGCAGTCACTAGAAGTTAAGAGAGAAGGCTGACGAAGAGGTGACTCAAAGTTCAGGCTTCCCACCAGCTGCTGCCTGCCCCTGCGTCCACTGCTGAGACGATTGAGGTCTCTGTGCCTGTTTTCATATGGCAATGGCATAGGCACATCCTGACCCACTCAACCACAAAAGGACTTACAGCAACAGCTCACCAGCATCGCAGTGGGTAAAGAGGATCATCATCCCACTGTCTACCCCCTCAGAGACAATGAAATGCTTTGAAATAGGCAGGACTAAACACACAAGATGTGGTTTCTCCGGATGAGAGGCCCTTGTATGATCAATTTATCAGGCTGAGCAAATTCAGCCCTGTCTCTCACAAGAGCAATGCTAAACAAAGTGTTCATAATGACAAAACCAGGAGTTTTTGCACAAGATGCGGGGTCCATCCCATTCCAGCATCACTTCTCCCTCAGCCCTGCAGGCCTTGCATAGGTTGAAGACTTCTCTGCAGGTAGGAAGAAGTACAGTTGACAAGATGCTGCATCTACTTGCTGTCAACACAAAAAAATTGATGGCAAGTCTGCTGGCCCCACTCACTTCATATTCTTTCTGCAGCAAACTCCCACAAACGTACAGATTTTTTTTTTTTTTTTTTTTTTTTTTTAAAAATACTTGTTTCAGTGAATTAAGATGGACACCTCTCCCAGAAACAGGCAGGTGAATCCTCTGGGACCCATGGGATCCAGCTCTGGGACTAGCCCACTAGGAAGTACCTGGGAAGATCAGCACTCTCTTCTGCTCCTGCTCCCCTGTCCCCTTGTCAGAATCACTGCAGGTGGATCCAGGTCCCAACTGTGGCCAGCAAGAAGTCTGTGGAGCCAGGCACACAAGGCACAGCTCTCTTCACACCCGGATCTGGTACCCATTGAGGTCTGGCATGGCTTTGGAATCGGCAGGCTTCTTCTCACCAGATGGCCTGTGAGCAAAGAGGGTAAGAACTATTCAGAAACTGTTTTTTTTTCAGTTGGGAGGTGCTGCACATAGAGATGGCAGCACATGAAAAGGTACAGGAAAGCTTCAGACTTATCCTACGCTATTGAGGGCAGGATTATTCTACCACCTCCAGTAACCCTCCCAATGATCTCCACAGAAGAGAACGCAGGTTAGGAGGAGTAGGAAGTCCACTCTGATACCCCAGATCTGTTTCAGGAAAACAATCTCACTGACAGCAGTAATTTTTGGAATCTCTTTGGGGCACAGGTCTGTGAGACGCCAGAGCTCAGACCCCTGTGTAAGGTTAAATATCAGCTACCAAGATCACTGCCTATTTGAGCTGCCTTCCTCCTCCCTGCCAAAACAAAAAACCCCCAGCTGTCCCCACACTCCCCAAGCAATGATAAACTCACAAAGACACAGACTAGGGAAGAATGCTACTGCAGGTCAGAGAAGTAACCCCTATTATAAAGAACCCCAGTAAGACATCAGAAGGATCCAAAACCAGACAGTAAGGTGGAGTCTATGAGTAAAACAGAGATGCTCTAGATAGGTCTCCTGCCCAGCAGCCCCACTCACCGTCGGTCCCCACGGCTGTTGCGCCGATGGGGGCTGGCCTGACCTCTTTGTGGGGACGAGACATCTTTCTTTCTGTCCTTGGTGGGAGATGGTGGCCCAGTTCCTTTGCCAATCTGCCAGAAAAATTAAAGAGCAACATGAGCAGAAACCCAATACAAGTAGTAACCAGAAAACACAAAGCCTAACAACGATTAATTATATGGGAATAAAAGACAAAAAGGCAAGGCAAGTGCATCGAAAATGCAAAAGCCAGAAAAAACAAGCTACAGTAACAGCTATGGCTCCAAGGACTGTATATAGTCCAAGCTAATTGCAACTGCAGTAGTGCACCAGCGTCCATTAGGGGACCAAAGGAAAAGAGTCCCCGGCCTCCAATTGACACTGCACCATCTAGGAGAGTGTCCTGCCACTTCATTCCCCCAGCACACCATCAGACAGGCAAGACAGCAGATGCAGCAGCAAACAACTTCTCCATCCTTGCGGCTTACCTTCAGCCTCATATCACGGGCATGTCTCTCAAGCTCTTTGCGGAAGTCTTCCCGGGTTAGCTTGTCTAGATCCAGGATGGAGTGCTTCCACTCAATCTGCTCCACACTGTGTGGGTCATGGGACACACAGTGGCCCAGCTTCACCTTTTTGAGAGTGTGCCAGCAGCGGCGATATGCCTCCTCGAAGTCAAAGATGAGTTCGCTCAGTGTGCGGAAGACGGGTGCTTTGTACATGAGCTCTTCACGTCGGCTGATGCCCAGTGCCCCATAGCGGCCTCCAAAGTTCACCCCCAGCACAATGTGTCGGAAGTAGTTCCCTGAGAAGTGGGTTTTGAAGCTGATGGGGAAACGGTCCAGCGTGGTCATGTTGTTGGTGAGGTAACTGACAGCAGCCACTATTCAGGAAGCAACCAGTGATACCATTTTCTTGACAACATTCTTCTTGCTCCAAACCCTCCCAGCCTGCTCAGCAGCACTAATTCAGGCATCATATAGGCAGGATTTGTTGTGCAGATCAAAAGTGCAGCTCATTGCAAGCTGCCCTACTTTCATGTGGGTTATGGGGACCCCAGATTTGCCCTCTTCAACAAGACCGTCAACAAAGGGAAGTTAATTTCGAGGCAGTTTGGTGATGCAGAAGTTGCAATGCTAACACCTCAGGTGTACTGTATTCCATAGCTCTCAAACTGTTAACACAGTAGCATTATTCCTCAGTTTGTTTTAGTCTGTTTTACTAACTGTTACTTCACACACAAACCGAGGAACCTTTAGGACAAAATACTCATCAGACTACCCTTCGGAACCATTCACTTGCCATCTCTGCCTCCAGGTGGCTTTGCCACTGCGCATCAAGAATCTATAGCCCGAGTGACATAGACTAAGCCTGGAAGATAGCTAGAAAAGATGTGTACTTAAAGACAACACATGTCTAGAATTAATAAAGGTATTGCCTAAGCTGGCAGGCAGTGTTAGACATAATAGTAAAGTGACATACACCATAATTAGAAGTTGGGGAGGATCCCTAACATTTTAATGTAGAACACACGCAGGCAACATTGCAGTAGGGGGACAATGTTATCCACAAAGGACTTCCTGACCTAACTCTAGCTAATATTTTTTCCCTCTTTAGATGTTCCTTAGATCCTTTATTTTTTACTCACTTGTAGAGTTGTCCAGAGCAGCACCACCCTTCTTGGGTAAGGAGGAGCAACTCTGAGTAACTAGTTCTGATATTTCAGAGAATTGCTTGGATTTGGATTTTAATGGTGGGTTTTTTGGGAGAACTGGGGAGGGAAAACAGAGGGATGTGAGGTTTGGTGACAATATTATCAGCAGCCTCAAAGCATGAGAAAGCAGAGGAAGAAACACAACGATGGGCAGACATGCACAATTCCAAGAGGAAAGGATACATTCCCAGGATCACAGCTTCCAGGCATTTTATTGGCAGGGCCTCTTTGGTCATTTCTTTGGCCAGGTCCATCAGCCTGCAGAGTGGGACAAGGGAAAGACGAGGACAGTTAGAGGGCTTGTGCTATGCAAGTACAGCCAGTTCAGCCCTTTTGCACCATATACGTAAGGTAGGTTTCCAGGAGAGCGGGTGGCCCACTGTGGACAGGGAACAGAAGAAAATATCTTCTTTAGGAATGTACTAAATCCAATCGAGGTCTCTATCACATGCTCTCTATTGCTGCTTACAAAGAACTCACTTCAGTGAGTTACAGCAAAGCTTCCTACTAGGCCAACCTCTGTTCTAAGGGAAACCACAGCACTTGGTCAGTGAGTTCTGGATGCACACCAATGTGACCAGAAGCAGAAGCCTCAAAGGACCAAGAGCCAGCAATGTTTGCCTCACAAGGTTCAAGGACAGTGAAGCCCTCTGTCATCAACCCTACTCTCTGTTCAACAAATACTGTGGAGGGCACATTGCACTGATTACAACACAAGAAATTTGGGGTCACATGAGTCTATGGACTAGACCAATAGTAAGAAGCCAATCTTAGAAGACTCTCAATATGCTGGCCAAGAAAGTCAATGAACATCAGGTGCTTATCTCCAGGAACTTATGGGGCACAGCTCTTCCCCAAATCTGCAGTTAGGAGAATACCCCTTTTCTTTCAAAGTATGAGACACCAAAAGCTTAGTGAGCCTGGATTCTGCAAAGGCACTCACAGGAGCTATGAAGTTAGACCTGTAAAGATACTTGGCTTTTACAGAGCTTGTTTAGGGCAGGACCTAATTTCAGAATCCATCAGAAATTCATAGAGTTATATTCCAGTAAGAAGCAGGCAGAATCTGCACATCTTTGAAATACATTTACATTATTTTAGTGGATTTACTGATTCATGACAAGAAAACCTACTCTTGTCCTTGAGAAAGGCCAGACACAGCTCTGCCCAGCCGTGCCCCAGGCAACAGACAATAAAATCACCTAAAGTAGGATGGAGCTGCAGTAGTGAAAGCCCTGAGTGCCATCTAGACCTTAGCCAGGGGGTGGAAGAAAAAGCAGTGGCTATAGCAAGGCCCCAACATCTTAAAGCAAGGATTAAACGCTGTAGGGGCTGCCAGCACTTACCCTGTCAGAGGTCTGCTCTTCTTAATTTCAAAGAATTGTGTCCCAGTGTGATTGTACCTGGAGGCAAGAAGTTAAGGGCTTGGCAGCTTGGAAAGTAGAGTTTGAAGAAAACCTGTCTGAAGAACTTCCATGTTACTATTCTCAAAGCAAACTCATGATCTCACAAATAAAAGAGCAATGCAAGAAAGACCCCACCTACCTTTCCTGCATTTCTCCCATTTATAGTCCCTCCTCACTTCCACCGTATTTCCTTCTTGTCAATTCTTCTCTTTCTCCTCCCCATACACAGGTTTCCACTCCATTTCCCAAATGTCCATGCTGACAGCACATGGTCTGCTCAGCTTTCCAGTTACCAGAGCAGAACAAAGTTTGATAGATGTCTGCCTGCTCCGGTCTGCACAGAACGCATGGAGCATTGAAACATTCATGGTACCTTATTCTAAGACTGACTGGGACCCAATCCCGAGCACAACCAGCTTAGATGGATGAGAGGTGCCAAAAGGTCTGCCTTCATACCTTGTTTTAGGGCTGAAGCCAGAGCTAGCTCTGTATCTCATCAGTGAGATTAGACTGTGCTTGCATGGCACATACCTGCTGTCCAGCACAACAGGGATGGAGAAATCTCATTCCCAGGACAGTCACACAGGCAGCTCTGCACATAAAGGGGCAGGATACCACAGATGCACAAAAGCAGGGTGGCTGACTGTCCTTAGACAGCTACAGAGAAGAGTGTTGGAGTAGGATGACCTGAGAGGCAGTCTTCTCACCACCACAGCTCACCCATGCCTTAACAGTGAGGTGACACAGTTTGTAGTCCAGCTGAGACCCAGCTGTTAGGGTCTCAAATATGCATAATTTTAACAAAACGGCACTGTAAAGCCACTGACCTAGAAGGGTGGGTAGTGGGGAAAGGGCCTTGACAACATGCCCATTTGTTACATGGAGAGAACAGGATCAGAAGGTAGCTCTAGCAGAAGAGAAACACAGCTGCAAAACAAACCATCATCCCAAGTCCAGCTTCCTGTTTTCAGGGAGCAAGTTTCAGTTCCCCTCCAGCTACAACAGAATGAGCTTTTCTGTTCTTCAGAGGGGAAGAAAGTCCCCTTTCTCCCTCCTGCTGGGTTATCACACCAGTGGCTAAGGTAACGGTAAAGGATACTGAAGCTCCCTGATGTAGCGCTGTACAGCTTCCAGGCGCTCAGGGATGGGGGTGGATGGCTGGAACGCAGGCACACTTGGTATGGGAATCTGAAATGGGGAGCAGAACTTAAATCACTGCTTCCAAACCTCTCCAGCTTCTTGCTGAACTCAGTGGCATATAGCTACAGGGAGCATGTTCCTCTGAAACAAGCCCCTTCTTGCTGCCTGAAGTGACCACACCAGGAACATTCCTCTGTTCCCACACTGATAACTGGGAAAGGATTCAGAATGAAGCACTACGACAGAGCTGCAAGAGAAACTGTGTGAAAGGATCCTGCATTTAGGCAACGTTACATTGGAAGAATTAGATAAAATTAACTGATGAGGCAAGATGCGAGATAGGAAAGCTATCGCCTGAGGGAGCTTGGCCTAATTTGAGTATGGAAACTGGAAGACACAAAACAAAAATAAGAAGAGAGAGGCAAAAACAGAGAATGACTTTCCCCAAGGCCACCAGAGCATGGAACAGTCCTGTAAGCAAGGGTATAAAGGTCCCTTAGTACCTCCTAGCATCTCAGGTGAGTTGGCACTGACTAGGACACAGGCTTGACAGCATCATGACTCCCCCCTCTGCAATGTCTGTTTTGAATTACGTGGTCACAGAATGATGTCTGAAAGTTCACCATTCGGACTGCTGTCCCATTCTGAGGCCTCAGCCTTATGGGTCCAGTCAGATTTTTCTCACCATTTGTTCTACAGGGGATAACTCCAAATGGTCAGTAGCTGAGCAAATGTGTCTAAGGAAAGAAAAGGGTCCTGTCCACATGACAAATATAAATGGAGAAGACACAAATTTGGTGCGACTGACAGGCTTGGAGAAACAGCCTACCATTTTCCCTCTAAAGGATAGCTCATGCCTTGCACACACCCCTCTGATACCAGACTGCAGCTTTTCACAGCAGTTTGGTTTTTAGCATTTCAGTTCCTCCTCAGACTTCCCCCAGAGCTGGGCTATCCCCAGCTAAGAAAGAGTGAGTCAGAACCAGATCTTCCCTTGGGCCTTCCACTCTGCTGTGCACAACTGCCTCTGCTGGCCATGGTTTTGTAGCCAGCAGTGCTGCTTAGCCACTCATCACTCTCCACGTGTATTTCTGTGGCCCCTCATTTCCATACCTGCTTCTTCTCCCCTGGGTTGGCACAAATGACTAGTGAACCAGGTCAGGCACCTGAAACAGCTGAAAGCCGAGCCACCAAGCATGGGTAGTTTTCAGTCAGATCAGTTCCCCGTCCTGGTTTGCCACATGGTTGCACTCTGCTTGTGCCCACACAGCACAGGGGCCAGAGACTGCTTAGCCTTCAGAGATGGGCTGTTGCTGCCTCTGGAAACCATAACCTGTGTTTTTCAGCCTAGCTCCAAACACCATCAGCAAGTAAACACTGAGCTAAACTCAGTTGCTATCAATTTTCTCTCCTGTTTTGATCTTTCTTTTCTTTTTTTTGGAAAACTAAGAAGCACCATTTGGCCACTGGTACCCATTTTCCTAGCACCTCTTGGAGGTGCCAATTGCCATCTCCAGTGCCTCATTTCCATACCCTGTGTGGAGCAAGCAGAGGCACAGGCTGGCTCATTTGCAGGAGACAGCACAGGAGCGGCAGGAGCAGATGTGAAACTGGGTTTGTTTAGCCGCAGCAGGAGCAGGGAAGGCTCCAGAGAGCGGCACAGAGATGGAGCCATCTCTGGAACCGCACAAGCTGAGTCAGTTTGGATGTTGTGAGCTGACACACTGAGTCACAGGAAATCATTTCCAGGCAGAAACAATGAAAAGAGGTAACAACCAGGACAGTCTGACTATTTAACTTTGTTTCATGCCTTCAGCATGGAGACTTTCATGCTTTTTAAGGGTAGACAGATTAAGTGCATGTTGACAGCACAGACGAATGATTCCAGGTAGTTACTCCTCCCTTTACTAGTACAGACCCCCAGATCCCCTTTTCCTCAAAGGACTGTGCAACACTGAGACAGTGTAATGGCAACCAGTTCAGCAGGGGACTAGTTAATGCAGAAGAGCCTCCTGCACCTCAAGTAATTAAACTGATGAAAGTACAGCTTGCTCTCTCTCTCAGATCTGGGCCTGCAGCCCAGACTGGGCTACAGTTTCTTTTGCATCAGGTCTATAGTGTTTTAATGGGGCAATAGAAGCAGGAGGAGAGGAATAAGGTCTCCATTCCTCAATCACACACTGACAGCATAGGAGACCCTAATGCTTTCTTCTTACCCAGCATCATCCACTGCACATCTCAGAACGGCTATAAATATTAGGCAGTCTTCACAATCCTCCAGAAAGCAGAGGAATTTATTTGTAACAGAAAAGATAGGAAATCAGATGTATTTTGCTTTCCTTTTAGTTATTCTGAAAGCTGGAGAGAGAGTCAGGAAGAGAGCCCAGATTTCCCAGAGCACATACCTCTGCCAGGCTTAGCAGACTAACTGAACACGTCCTTGGTCCCTCACCACTTGTATGGAGGGGTTGCGTCACCCCACTCCTAGATTCATGCACCCCCGCAGGCTGGCTATATGTGTGGGATTGGGACTCTGCTTTTGGAAAGGGGATCCTGAGAACAACAGAGATCTTAATGTACAGTGAGCCATGCTGTACATGAGACAAGGCAGATGGGAGAGAGGCACAGACAAAGCTCCACCCTTGTCCATATCACAGAGGTGCTTTTTTGGCCAGCCTAGTTTAGCAATAGTTTCTTTTATGGTGCTTATATGCATCCAAGCTCCTCCCCAATCTTCCTTTTGCAAGCAACATGGGAGCAATACCAATCCCAGTTATTAGCCTGACTAAAGAAAATATTTTTTTCCCATCTCTTCTTGAGCTCATTAGATGCAACTCTTCCTGTCTTTGCCCTGATAATGACCTCATTTAAAATCCATCATTTCTTAATGAGGCAAGCACACATCACTTTGTATTTCCAGTGTGCACCCATTTGATGGTCCCGGCAGCTCCAAGCAAAGCAACACCCCACCCTGTTTCTAGAAAGGAAACAACCTACAGGAGGGTGGCACTCTCAAGCCTAGCATGTGTGCCCAATCAACTATATCCTGCCATAGTGGCACAGCTCACTCGATGCCCACTCACCCCAAATCTACTCGAAGGAAATGGCGACTAGAGGTCTCACACCCCAGTGAAAAGACACAGCCCCTGCAGCTGATCTGAAGAGTACACTCATTGCCCTAATTCCCATCTGTTGCATCAGCCATTCAAAGAAACCTGATGGCACGGAGACAGGTGGTGATATAAGCAGCCCTCAAAAATAAAAACACATCCCTAGAGGGAAAAGGGAAATAGGGAAACAGAGCCCATTCATCCTTGCTGCTTCCTGCATCCCAGCATCCTCTCAGCTGTATGGCTGGTAAGCTTGGGAATGGGATCTCGGATTGCGGAGTGCTGAATAGAGTTTATAGATCTGGTTCCCAAGGGTGCTAGCAGATGCCAAAAAATTGGATAGCCCAATTTCACCTGTTATTGCAAGAGCTCATACCACTTGTGTCCCCTAACCATCACCCTTTGGCACCAAGACTGTAAAGTGAGAACAGTGGAAGTACTTCACATTAAGACCAAAACCAGAGACTGAACACTGTATTTCCCTCCCCTCGTGCACCGGACTCTTGTTTGTGAACTTTTCTTCCATTTCCCTCACCTCTCCTGGCTAAATCGGCCCTTTTGGTCAGGAAATTAAGTAGTGTGTGTCCTGATTGATCTGAAACATGTTTTCAGCCTTCACCCAGGCTCAGGACAAAGTCAGAGGTGAGGAAGGAAATCTGAAAAGGAAGGAAAAGTCTAGTGGGGTTAGAATAGGGACTGTAATCAGGATTCAAGGTTTGTTCTGGTTGCTGCCACAGATGCCTATAACTCTTCACTGCACAAAGGCTATTACATCACACGCTTCTCCAGAGTTCCTCACGGAAAGCATTACGGATTGCCTGTGCACTATATAATAGCATATTCTTGCATATTTCAAATTACCTTCCCAAGGAGCTAGGTCCTTGCTAAAAAAGCCCGGGCAGGAAAAACTTCATCTTTTTGTGTTTGAATTTCCTCTGTCTGCATGATGGGAATACTCTGATAACTCGCCAGTGGAGTGACACACCAAATGTTTGCGGTGTCTTTTGTTCACAGGATGCCAATGAAAGGGGGAGATCTTTCTCCAGCTGCGGTGCAACACAGATACAGCAACAATCACAGGAGTTCACATGCAAATGTTTCAGTATGGCACCAGGTTAAGTGAAACGATCACCGGTTCCTCCTTACTTCGTAGAGTTCTCTGCAGCAAGGCCAGGAACGGGCTCGGAAATCACAACATCTGACCCTACAGCAGCAACAAGCTCTGCAGTCGTTCGCTAACTCCTCTTAAAACTCTTTGGCACGAGGAGCCTCTTTTCTGACAGACACCGTTCTGTGCAAGAATGCCTTTCGGTGTGGGAGACTGTACCCAAATCTAATTTCTTCTGGTTCAAAGACTCGCCTCTGCCTGTCTCACTTACCCTCCCACCTCAAGTATTCGGACTCTTCTAATTTAACTCCCCTCACCTTTTCATCATTCATCCAGTCTTCCTCCTTAGGGCAACCCACCTCCATTAGCCATCTGAAGTCTTGTTTTCCAGCAAGGCCTCAGAAGAAGAGGGTGCCGCGGGCGCGGCAGGGCAGAGCGGAGCCCCGCAGACACCCTCCCGCACTCCGAGTCAGAGCGTGGCTTTGCTTCCTGCAAGGGGTCCCCGGGGGGCCCTTTTCCCGAGGGATCGCTCCGGAGCCGGGGAGCCCGGCCTCCACGGGGGGCAGGCGAGGGACCCCTCCTAGCGGGATGCCACCGTTTCCCCTCTTCCCGCCCCGCGCCC
>NW_010973368.1:4512509-4512801 GCF_000737465.1 Haliaeetus leucocephalus | reverse complement strand
GCTCCCGCCGGGACCCCGCGCCGCAGCAGCCCCGGGGGGCGGTGGTGGGGTGTGTGTGGGGGTGCTGGTGTGTGGGTGTCTCACCTTGGGCAGGTCGGCGGCGCCCCGGATCCTCTGCGCCACCCGCTCCCCCTCGGGGTGGATCCTGCCCACATGCCGCCACATCCGCTCCCAGGTGGGCTCGTCCACGGGCAGCCCGCCGCGGTTGACGAAGAAGGGGACGCCGCCGTCGCGGAGGTCCTCCTCGCCCTCCTCCTCCTGCTGCTCCTCGTCCCGCGCCGCCGCCGCCGCC
>NW_010973368.1:4464856-4511839 GCF_000737465.1 Haliaeetus leucocephalus | reverse complement strand
GGGGGCGGGGCCACGAGGGGCGGGGCCACGAAGCGACCGTTTAACGGTCGCCTAGAGGGGCAGCTCGCGGCCGGGCGCGGGGCCGTTAGCACGCGGCTGCGAGTGGTCTTCGCTGGGGGTTTAGGTGGGTGAACAGGGCCGGGGTTGGGCGGCTGGAGGGTCTGGGGAGGTGGCCCCGCTGGAAGTGGGGGCAGGTTTCCAAGCAGCGGTAGCTTTGAGAGACAGAGGAGCTGGGGTAAAATTCCCAGGTAAAAGGCAGCGAGTCACGGAGAAGGTAACTGGGGTGCTCCTGTTTTGACTTTCGAAGTGGTACAAGGTGGTCATGGAGGATGGACTTTCCTCAGGTGGGAACTGCATGGCTGATCCGGGGTGTGCCACATGTAGTGTGTCCCTCACGGGAGGGGCTCAGCGGGGCTCTTCTGCCTGGAAAGAGACAAAATGCATCTTTATTTGAGGTCTGGAGATGCACCACAAGTGAAAGGCTGAGAGCTTTGCTCTGGTTTCGTGGTCTGGTTCTCCATTTCAGCTCTCCTGTAGTACTGTGAAGTGTGCAGCTGTGATAGGAGGTTCTCCAAGCAACGCAGGAGATGTGGAAGCCTGTTCTCCAGTGTGTTCCTGGCACAACGGTTGTGTCCTCATCCATAAGAACCAGGCTATATCCTGCTGTGGACAAGCCTGCTGACTGTGTTTTCTCACCACCCTGTAATATTAATCCATTTTGAAAGCTCTAGTATAAGAAAAAAGTGTTCTGTAACTTAAGCACCAGGTAAAGAACTGCGTACAATTTAACAGGTCAGCTGTTGAGGAACCTTCTGAAGGGCATCTCTAAATGCTTGCGTTTAGTACTCCAAACAAAGGGCTGTTGTTCAGCATCAGTGAGGGGAATGAGTGAAACACATCCTGGGTCTGGTTGCCATGGAATTTGATGTGTCCTGAGAACTGGGTATAACCTTTACTGAGTCTGGGAGAAGATTTCCATGAGAAATGCCACTGTCTTGTAATTGTCTGTGGGCAGATGTTTACACAAGATCATTTCTGAGGGCAAAATACTTGAACACAGCGTCTCTGTTGAACTCAACATTGCCCAAATTGTTGAAAGCTTGATTTCCTTTCAGGAAAATTAAGCTGAATGCATATCCCTGCTTCTTCCTTCTGCCTTCCAAACAAATCACCAGCACTGCTTCATGCAGCCTACATGGACTTCTGTAATACTTAAACATATACTTCTTCACTGAATAAGGATTTTCTCTTGAATGGGGACCTTGAGCAGTGCTGATTTATCACTTCAGTAAGGTTTTTAGTGTTCTTATGGTTGTCTTTGCCTTTTACGTGTGAGCAAGTGGAAACTGGCAGAGGTTGACTCCTTATATCTAAAGAGGTGGCAAAGCCTGTGGCAGGAATTGGTCTATAGCCCCCTGAGTGGACGCATTTTGTAAGAATAGTTCATACCTTCCCATGTCCTTGGTCCTTTCTTCCCCAGTGGTCCCCAGTTCCTCTACGGACACAGGCCTGGAAGTGTGCCAGTCATGCGATGGCAGCGCACAGGCATATTGTGGGACATCATCTGCATTTTGGTTGAGTGTCAGGTATATTTCCAGTAACAGCACTGGGGAAAGGAGGGGGCGCAAAGGCTTTAAATGCTTCTTTTAGAGCTGTATTGCCTCCCCTAGCTGACACTGAGCACAGCTGTCCGTAGAAGCAAGGATCCTGGTTTTGATTTTGAGCTCCAGCACTAATTCATGGCTGATAATTCACATTGCCTTCTATCCCTCAGCTTTTCCATCTGTAAGAGGGAAATGCTAATAACCCTGACCTGCAGCCAGAGATTCTGTAAAGATTATTTGGCATTTTTGGCACATTAAGAATTATTATTTCCTAAAAATGAAAATAATGTGTTGTAGTAGAAGTGAAATACAATCCTTGTAACTTTAATGCCTTAAAATATATTCTGAAATACCGGTTGGAGAAAATGTAGCTGATAATCATCAGTAGGCCTCAGAATAAGGCTTGTCAGGGGATTTTTGCTTCAGTTTCTATTAGTTAATTATTAGGCAGTGTCCCTCCCTTCTGGCCATCACTTTAAATAATTTGGCAGCAGTAGGGGATCAGTATTTTAAGGTAATAACATGGTACTACACTTTGTTTAGGTGGAAAGAGTAAAGCACAGCCATGCTGAGTGAGTCCCTGCAGTGGGGACTGAACGTAACTAAGGTGACAACAGAGGACAGAGACTTCGCTGCCTCTTCCACACAGCTAGCGTTTCCTCATCCACAAATGTTGTTACCAGTGGCGCAAGCTGTGTAATGGACATTAAACACTGCCTCTAATTTCTGGCAGCAGATTCTTGTGGCTAGGATGATGAGGGACCAGAAGACCATTCAATTTTTTTAAATAACAATATAAATTTCATTTACCTATGCTCTGTAGAGGAAGACTGTGCAGACAGTCTGTGTGAATCACACCTGAGAATGGTTTAAAGGGGTGAAGTTTTGTTAAGACAGAGTTAAGATTTGCTGGTAGTGAAAGAATAAATAACATTGATAAAGGATTGAAATTAAGTCAGAACTTCTTTGAATAAAGAAGTTATTTCATAAGATATAAAATATTTGATAAAAGTATTCAAGTGGTGTAGAGAGCACTTGAAAAAGAAATTCTCTCCTCTGCTCTTCTGGGTGAATTGGGAGTT
Organism: Haliaeetus leucocephalus; assembly: GCF_000737465.1. Classification (NCBI taxonomy): domain Eukaryota; kingdom Metazoa; phylum Chordata; class Aves; order Accipitriformes; family Accipitridae; genus Haliaeetus; species Haliaeetus leucocephalus. The sequence continues at coordinate 4,509,153 of NW_010973368.1, read as the reverse complement.
TTGTCTCTGTTGGAGGGGGATCCAAAATTTGTTTTTGTAAACATGGATATTGAGTGATAGTGGTGACTTTCTGTTTTTTAATGTCTTTTACATTTTGATTAATATTTTACTTTTTAATTTCTGCCGATCATTTATTACTATTCTGTCATTTTGTTTTTAAAAAAATCTTCAAAAGCACTGGACTGTTCTTTAAGCAATGTCTTTGTGAACTTGCATAGGAGCAATTAAAACACTCACCAGAGATTTCTAGTTCTCAATGGCAATTCTAGGCCACTATTTCCATAGTTTAGTTAGCATACATTTTCTTAGTGTGAATTGGAACCCTTCATTTAAGATCTCAATGGTCTTAAAGTTCTTTTCCAACCTAAGTGATTCTATGATTCTATATAACACTAAATGTTGCTTAGAGCATGAGCAGGGGTTGTGCTGTCTTTATCCATCTTGGCCTAACTCTTTGTGACCTAAGCTTGCCTATGCCATTAACTTCCTTTTTTGTAACTGTTTCAGAGTGGGTTCCCTTGTCTGTATTCCTGAAAGAGCTCGATGAAAAGCCTCGTGACAAATCAGCATCTTTCTGAATCTATTTCCCAGGCTTTATTTAGCTCTGAAGCTATTATCAAAACCCACTGAATTTCCATCAGTGTTTTTTACATATTAATTCTATTTAATTTTGTGTGTGTTTGGAATGCTTCTTTCAAATGTACCTGTAGTTTGTTTAACCTGATTTTCAGAACTTTGCAATTGAGTCACCCAGTGCCTTTGTATCATGCTGGATAGCTTGCAACATACTTTGTGAGGGCTCTTCTCCTGAGAGCTGTATTCCTATGTATCACAGATTCCTTTGCACCTGTAGGAAACTTCCTGCAGGTTCACATATTTTCATCCAGGCTTGAGTCTACTGGTGGTAGTTATGAGAAGAGGTGAGGAGCTGAAGGGCAGGAAGCGAAGTCTGCAGCTGCCTGACTGTGCTTGGGCCCTACAGTGTCTAGCTGAGTCTCACTGCAGAGAGGAATGGGCTGGGAGGGATGTCATGGTGGAGTCCAGGATGGCCTTGACCTGACAGGTTAGCAGAGCTGCTGTGCTCACTGAAGGGATGGGGGCAAAACCTGTATAGTTTTTTAGTTGCAAATTCTCTATGCAAAATCATTACATGAGATATGGTGTTAATTTGGATTCACAGTACTTATGTTCTATGAACGTATTTACATGAACCTTGGCTTTTTTTGTGGAATAAGTGCCGGAGCTGAATTTGTTAAGTCTAGGGGAAGAGAACCCTGAGAGGGTACAGTCTTTAGATGTATAAAAGGTCCCTGAAAAAAGCCATGTCTTATGCTTCTAGGGTATATAGGACAAGAACTAATACATGTTTGAAATGTAATGAGAGATTCAGGTTATACATTAGAAAAAACTTTCCATAAGGACAGTGAAAGACTGCAAGAAATGGCCTCAGCAAAATATGGAGTTGATAGAATTGAAAAGTTTCAAGTATTGTTCGTCAGCCATCAGTCAGGAATTATTACAGTTGGACTCGATAATCTTAAGGGTCTTTTCCAAACTAAATAATTCTATGATTTAGAGTTGATCCTGCCTTTGGGAGGTGGGGAGAGAACCTATATGACCTGTTAAAATCCCTTATGGCCCTTTCTTCTGTGCCTGAAAATCAGTAGCCTAAGGTATTGACCACTGAAGGTGGGGTGAGTTTTTGCCAATTTGAAGGGCTCTCTTGATGTTGAAGTAAGGTCAGCTTGCTTCCATGAATGACCCTTGCTCGTACAAACAGCCTCTTGGATTCCAGTTACTGCACTTAAATGAGTGAAATAGCGTGCATCAGGATGGAACAGCAGAGCAGAGTGGCTTAATGGAAGTTTTCTTTGTAATATCTTTTTTACACATTATGTGAACTACCTTTTTAAAGTGTTTGGCTTGTTGTTTTTTGTTTTTGTTTTTTTTTTTGTTTTTTTTAAAGCTGCTTTCAGTTAGAGTGTTGAAACTCATGTTTTAAGTGGTGTTTTTTGTTTGTGTGGTGTTTCCTTTATCTGTGTTTAGTTTTCTCCAGCTCACAACTGTGCTGCCTTTAGCCTGTTCATAAAAATGTCTTTATGTACAATGAAATCCTCTGCTGTGCAGAAAACCCTGATGAGATCAGTATACTGCTGAGCAGTATGCGTATGCTGCAGTAGATCTTTGCCCAGAGCAGGAATTCTGCCTTTGCCCCTAATTCTGCTCTTGCCTTGGCTCTAATCGGGAGTATCTCTGAAGATAACAGCAAAGCTTCTGTTATTTGATTGCAAAGCTGATGTAATCTTTAGTCTGCCTGGAAGATTGACTGGCATAGCAGTGCCAGAATAGACCTATTCTGTGGGCAGCTAAGAATGACTTCATCAGAGACTGATATAATGACTCCACACATTTTCCTATTCAGGTGCAGTCATAATGATTACTTTTCCTGTGAAGGTCAGACCTAAGAGAGAGGACACTTAGATCCAATCAAGTTATCAAATATCTGCAAATATTTGTGAAACGTCTGCATTTATCTTCCTTTATCATTGACCTGTTGAGCTGTCACATAACCCAGCACATCGTGGCATGTCATTCTCCGTCCTGTCTGTCACACGGTCAATACACCAGCCATGCATCATCCAACACATGGAGATTCACACACTGGGACTCAAGAAGGCTGAAAGGTTAGGACTTGCTGAAACGAGGAGAGGACTATAGATGGTGATCAGAACTTTACAACTGGACTGTTTTGTTTGGAGTTTCTAATTTGTTCTTAATAATAACTCTGCTTGATGACAGGGACTTGGAGAGGGCTTGGGTGTGGAGTTTCAGGGTTGGGAAAGGAAGCAAACAGCCTATCGTCTTGCATGCTCTGTGCCACCCCAGCTTAGAGGCAGGGTGTGAGACCAAAAGCTAGAGTTTTGGGTTGTGTGCAGAACTGGTATCTGAAGATTTGTTCATCCAAATAGGGAACAGAAAAAGCACCGTGATACATGGGTGTTAAGTGAAAGAACTGTAAGTAGAAATGCTTTCTGAAGTTCCGCTATCTCCTTCAGAGAAAGACCATAGGCTGATAGTTTCACATCAAACTTCAGTGAAAGGAAGTTGAACAGCTAACAGGTATGAAGTATTCTACTTAGCTGGGAAGGAAAAGGGGCTTTGTTTCCTGAAGAGAGTGGAAAATTCCAGTTTTAGGAGTCATAAAAGAGTTAAAAGAACTTTCTTCTATATGAGTGCTAAACAGATATAGCTCAGTTAAAACCTGAAGTTACACTAGCAAAAAAATGGTGGAACATAAATTGAAAATAAGTTCACCTGATTTTAAAGTTAATTATCTTCTCCAGTGAGGTTTTGGATAAAGCTAGAAGGTTCTTTTATCATCAAATTCTTAATTTCCTTTCTGTCCATCTGATATTTTTTCTAGAGGTGGAGAGGAAACAGGCTTCTATCCCATAAAACCTTTTTCCTGTTCTACACTGGTACAGAACAGACACTTCTGAAAGATTTAACTGGAACCAGAATAATGAATACAACAACACGCAGGGTATTTGTTTAGGTTTTTGGAAGAACTGCTTTCAAATCCTGGCAATGCTTTGTGTGAAATAGAAATTTAAACATAGATTTCTTGCATACAAATGGGTATGCTGACCTTGGGCTATAATGTGAGTCTTTTTTTATATGGGTTGGAGTGAGCATTCAATTATACATACAAAAGTCACTACTCCCAAACTAGCCACGTCAGGAACTTACATGGAGCTTTAGGTTCAATTCCCCGTGCCAAGTCTCGTCATGTATGTGATTTGAACTTAAGTCTGTCTTACCATTGACTCTGCAGATAGTCAGTATGTTATGGAATTGACACCTCTCCCTTTTGGTTTGATCAGAAAATCCTCCTTGAACCTGAGTAACCTTTCTTAGCAGAAATTTATTTTTCTTCAAGAAATTTCAATACACTGGCATTTTCCAAGAGCAAAGGTATTTCCTCAAGAAATGTTTGATTATTTTCTCAGTCAAATTGGTCCTGAACATTTTTTGTTTGCAGCTTGGTCCTTAGTGTTTCCAGTTTTAACTTTGTCACTTAGTGGTAATAGATTTTTTTTTTTCCTGAAGCCTGGGATAAAGTTATTGCAGCAAAGCAACTTTCAAGTGCTGCGTGGCTTTTAGAGATCTGTGCTGCCTTACTTCCTCTCTGGTACTCTGTTCTGTCTGTGCTTCTCCAGTTTTCTTGTTTGTAAGCCTGCAGCATCCTTGCAAAACGTGACAGTTCTACTCTTTCCATTCTGCAAAAGGAGAAATGAGACAACTTAAGCATGTGCTTTTAGTGTAGGTGAAAAGACTGTGTGATCACTGACCTCGAGCAGTATGCTCAGTGGAGTGAGCCAGGTAACTGGTTTAGAACCACCTCCACGCAATGACACCTGAATGTACCAGCATTGACTCTGGTTCATACTGGTGCAGCACTGCTGTGTCACATGTGGTTCCTGGCTTGGAACCCGCAGCTCAGAGAGCTCTGTATCATTCTCTGCTGTGAGGTGTAAACTTGTCCTGAATGACCTGTCCAAGATCACACGGGAAGACACTGGCAGAGCAGGGACTTAATGTGAGTTTTCTCCTAAGCAGCAAGCCAACCTTCTTTAATTTGTTTCTAGGCTACATAAATAGTGAGTAAAAATTCTGTGCATCTGGAAAGACTTCTTCAATATTTTTTGGAAAGTGGGTTAATTCCTATAACAATATAGGTTTGGAGGGCTGGAGAGAATTGGTTGGAATGGGATTAATTATGCTAAGGAAATGCTTAGTTTGGTTTTCACTGTTGGAAGTGCAAATAAGATTTTGATGCATCAAACTTCCATCTTGCTTTTCTTTATTGAAGTTGGAGTAGGAATGCATCGATTTGCCTTATTTTGTCATAGACTGAAAGGAATTGTTATACATTGAGGAATGTATTAGAAGAATATTAATAAAATGTTTCATTAAAAAATGGGTTTATCTCTAGTAAGGAAATAGTACATTCTTTTTGTTAGTGTTAATCTCCTGGTTCTTGATTCTGTCTCCGCCTTTCCCTGTTTACTAATTCATAGTCCTATTGTGCCCAACTTAATAGCTGACAACAATGTGAAGATGGTGGTATTTTTTTGTGCTCTCTGCAGTGTGGAACCATTTTCTTGTTTGCACAATGCATTAGTCTGTAGTGTTCTATGCCATCTTTGAAAGCATGGCAAGTGTGAGGAAACTGGAGTGTTAGTGGGTGCAGCTGCAGTGTGTTCCTGATGCCAAATCCCACCCTTTGCCTTAGCAGTAATATCAACACTAAATGTAGAGAATGGCCAAAAAACTCCAAATGCAATTTTTAAAATTATGTTCCATTAAAATTCACATGAGAGGGGAGCAATTCTCTGACTGAAAAGTGGAAAAGCTTGTGGAGAGAACAATACTTTTTGAAAAGTATTGTAGTAGTTGGCATCATTTCCTTCTCCAAACTAAGCCTCTGCAAACTTTTGAGTTATACATTGCATAAGAAAAGGACCAGAGAGGCTGCACTAGTGTCCTAGTTTGCGCTTTGCTTGAGTTCAAGAGTGTTTGTGCACTTCCTGTTTGTTAGAAAATACTGAGTTTTGAAGACCTAAATTTAACCAGGTTGACGCAGAGCCACAGAATTAACTGTTCAAGCTGGAGATGCTCAGACAAGGTGATTTGTGAGTGAGACCTTTATTCTTGGCTTCTTTCTCCAGTGTATTTCCCAGAAATAAAACATATAGGCCTTTAAGAAAAGAAAATGCCCGTTCCAATATGAAAGTGGTCTAGAATAAAGCTCTGCTTTTATTTTACCAATGTCTCAGTCTGTCCGCTCGGCTTCCTTTCTGTGTAGGTCTCCTTGCTTAGAAGAAAGCTGGCACATTAGGATGCCAAACAAGGACCAGAAAACAATGCACAGGAAGTATTCTGGAGAGAATCCCAGCCAAATCATAACAAATCCAGCCCTATCCTTAAAGAATTTTACAGTGCAGTTCTTCACTATCACCCTGGTTTGCTGAAACTTGCTAATCTTCTAGTAATGATACTTTTGCATTCATTAATGCATGTCGTGGTTTAACCCCAGCCAGCAACTAAGCACCACGCAGCCACTCACTCACTCCCCCCCCATCCAGTGGGATGGGGGAGAAAATCAGGAAAAGAAGTAAAACTCCTGGGTTGAGATAAGAACGATTTAATAGAACAGAAAAGAAGAAACTAATAATGATAATGATATCACTAATAAAATGACAACAGTAGTAATAAAAGGATTGAAATGTACAAATGATGCGCAGGGCAATTGCTCACCCCCCGCCGACCGACACCCAACCAGTCCCCGAGCGGCGATTCCCTACCCCCCCACCTCCCAGTTCCTAAACTAGATGGGACGTCCCATGGTATGGAATACACTGTTGGCCAGTTTGGGTCAGGTGCCCTGGCTGGGCATGAGAAGCTGAAAAATCCTTGACTCTAGTCTAAACACTACTGAGCAACAACTGAAAACATCAGTGTTATCAACATTCTTCACATACTGAACTCAAAACAGCACTGTACCAGCTACTAGTAAGACAGTTAACTACATCCCAGCTGAAACCAGGACAATGCATTACTTTTTTTTTTGTAGGTGGTGTATTGAATGTGCTTGATGCCACACAGCGCCATCTATTCATACAGAGGAGAGAATTTGTTACTGCAGATTTTGGAGGTAGGGTTGGGTTTACATGGAAGTTAAGGTGTAGTACAAAGAGCTGATTTTTTTTTTTTAGCTGGCTGTGGACTAAAAAGATGAGTTTTCCAAGGGAATATCATATAAGGAATATACTGCAGGGCTCAAGGCTCACACTCTGGGAGTACGATGGACTCTGCAGAGGCTCAAGAGGTGTTGCTTTCCACCCCAAATTGTTCACTTTGTTAGTGTTAGAATTGAAAATTAGTTGGACAGTTAATAAGTCTGTACTTAGAACTATGGAGATTATATTTTTCGCCCTCTCCAACTGAAGTGGTGCTGAATCTAAGTCTCAGGTTGACCTGTGAGTATTTGAAAGCTAGATTTTTATTTTTTTTTTACTTCAGGCTTACAAAGAGGCTGTGTTTGTGAAAGCTTTGTGCCATATTTAATAATTTGTCTATTTCTCCGTACAGTGATTATTTAGTTTTTTTCCCGGGTAAAAATGTTATGGGGGGTCGTAGGCATGAGAACAAAATGGGAGGAGTGACATCTAGTGGTTAGTAATGAAAATGTGCATAATTAAATTTTTTTCTCTCAGGACAGTGAAAAGTAAAGCAATTCCTAATAAATGGCCTGGGATTCACTTAGAATTTATAAAACTTGAAATTTAGACATAATTTCTGATCAGTGCAACTTCTTCTGTGTGCTGTCAGCCTCTGGTAAGCAGTAACTTTCTTGCTTAATAACTGATGCCAAGGAGTGAGTTTAATGTCTGGTGCCAAGGCCTGGTTACTCTCAACACACTCTAATGTCTTCTTTTTTCTATTTTCCATTTCATTGTTTTTAGGAATATTTTTACATGACTATCCATTTCCCACAACCAGAATGACTTTAGGATCATGTGGTTTTATGATTTATTTCTTTTTAGGGTATTGGAGGGAGGTCATCTCATGAATAGCTCAGTTGTAAGGAAAAATTATTTTAAAAGAAACTGAGCTTGGCAAAGATCAACTGTTTTGTTGTGTTGAGAATGTAACTTTCTCATTTATTGCTCTCAGTGTTAGAAGAGTTGACAGACACTGTTCACTGTTTACTTCCACTGGGACGGATTCTAGTCCTGGACTGGACTTCCATCATCCAGCCCAGGTCTCTGCTAGCTCAGGCAACCTTGTTGAATGGATTCTAAGAGTACAGAGTGTATTACACCTGTATGATGCCTGGTGGAGGAAATGGGTGGTTTTAATAAGTTCTTTTCTGTTGTAATTTCCAAGGACTCATTTTCTAGGCTACTGGACCAGTGTTAACTAATCTTGCTATCAAATCCTTATGAACAAATTCCATCTGTCAGGTTCCCATTGAAGCAGGAGCTAGATAAAATCTCTGTCACTCCAGGGCAGTGCTTGGCTTCTTGTGTTATACAACACTATGATTTCAGGTTTAATTTGGAATGTCCAAGAAATGAGCTAGTGTATGGTCGTATTTTTTAGATCTCACTAGTGAAAAATGTTGTGTCTTCCCACTGGCCTGGCAGGCTTCGGAGAGAATGGAAACAGACATTTCCTCAGACTTGAGAAAGGAGCAAGATCCACTGAAATTAGATTAATCTCTCTTATCTGGCTTCCTGGGAAGTCACAAGCATATTCAGAAATCCCCCTGCCCATTCATTGTAGTATGAAGTTGGGTAAGTTTTTGGGTCAACTTAGATTAGTGGCCACTGCAGTTGAGCCAGTAATTAAAATAATATGGCAAATTCTGTGCTCCAGAAGGCTTTTGGGATGTATAGTATATAAATACATATGTAGCTATGGAAAATTCTAGGAAAAGAGGTGGCATTTAATACCAGGGAGGAGCAGTAGCTGTGTCAATCTGTCGGGTCTCATGAGTCTTTGATTGGGCCTTGGATACATCCAGATGATTCTGCCCAGCTTTGTTTCCTTTCAGTTCTTCAGGGGTACAGAAATGGAGAGAGGAAGATAAAGGGATGTGTGGCACATGTGCTGTGTGTGTTAGTAACACATCCATCACAGCTGCAGGGTCTGAAAGAAGGAAGGAAACAGGTGAAATCTCTTGTGCTCACAGGAAGTCAGCATCTGTTTGAATGGTAGCAAATGACAGATTTTTTTCCTTTAAAACTCTGTGCTCTCATACTGTGAGAAAAGGACAGGTTTGTCATTGCTAGCTACCTCCTTTATGAAGCTGTAAGGTGAGCTTGTTTGGATGGATGTTTTGTGGAGAAGTCCATACTACATCAGGGACAAAGCCCAGTGCCATCACTGAGTTCTTCTGGAGTGGGGAGTGTTATGAACAGGAGCTCTATGTAGGGGAAAACAGCAAAGGAATTTTTCTCAAACTTCAGTGGTTACAGCTACTGGGATATGACAGAAACCATTCTGAATTTAGCTTCCGTGCTCTAACAGGTAGAAGAACTTCTTCAAAATGTATGTCTATTGCATTATAACTTCTGCACGTATTTTTCAATTATGGTTTGTGATATGACAGCAATTACAGATGAAGCCACACCAGCTTCTTTTCCTGCAGTGAGTCAGGCCTCCTTTCTCCAGCCACAGCTTCATGCATAAAAGTGTAAGAAATGCCTTATTGTGTCAAACCAATGGCCCACCTAGTCTAGTATTTCTGCCCTGGACAGTAACAGCAGACAATACTACATGGGGCTAGGACACAATCCTGACCCTTTCATGTGCATTCCCCTCATTCTTTCCCAGCATCCACAGTCAAAGGATTAGGATTATTAGGAGGTACACTTGTGCCCATTCTCTTACCTGTTTTGGAACTGCTGTCCATAAATTAATCCTGATTGTATACCCTGCTCTTTTTGTCTACCCTGCTGATATTATCGGTCTCCTCAGTCCCATATGACCAGAAATTCACTACTTGCTCTGTTTGTAAAGGAAAGTTATTGCTTTTTTCTGTTTTAAACCTATCTTGCACATAGTTTGAGTGAGTGCCCATAATTGTAATATTGCAAGTTTAGGTGAATAACAGTCATGCTCTCACTTTCTCCATCACCTTCATGATGTAATTCTCAGTTGTATCCCACTCAGCCTGCATGTCTCCAAATTAAAGAGAGAAATCTCTGCTCGTAATGCAGCTGCTCCATCCCTTAAATGCCTGTTGTACAATTCATGTGCTTGCATGAAACACAAATGCTTAAGTGTTCATACAAATCAGTCTTTCACTAGCTGCATTTCCCAGCTGTCTGTCACAAGGCAGAGTTGGCTGCCCAGTTAAAGCAGCCAGAGTGATCACAGCATAACTATTTTTTTGAGCACCTTCTATTTGACCTTTTTAAAGCTGTAGCAAGCAGATTCCAAGAACACTTGTGGGTTCAATTGCAGCAGCTTTCTGACTTTGTGGATGGAGACTGGCCAATTCACAGCCATCCCTATGGACGTCTAGCTTTTACTTGGCCTGAAACCAGCTGTTACAAAGTGCCAGATCCTCACTGTTTGCATGTGGAGTTTCTGGTCATTTGGGTTACAGTGCTGGCCAGTCATCCATTTGTACTTTTTGTGGTGATTCTTGCCTGTCTCAATACTGAATCTGTAGAGTCATTTTTTACCTCTTGGTAGTTAGTACCCTTGCTGTGTGTGACATGATATCCATGGTGAGAATGTGGCCAGCTGCAGGGCAGTTACAGGTAGCAGCCACACGTGAAAGCACTTGCACTGGTTTTGGCCAGGACACTGATGTCCTCCATCTTAAGAAGTGGATCTTTGGAGTAAGCTGATGCTGCAGTCAACATCTATCAGCTCACTGGTCTCTAAAAAGGGTGGAGGTTACCTTCAGGTGGTGTGGTTATCATAAAACTGGTTCTTACATGTTACTTTTCTTGACTTCTGGCAGCTTATTACAGATTAAGTTGTCTTGGTTTATTGAAAATAATCCAGATGTTATTTTTAATCATAAATTGATGAGTTATTACTTTCATAGATGACTGAGTAGCTATTTTTGGGACCCATGTTGAGCACAGACCCTTTTCTCAGTTTTAAGTCCTGTAACTCATTTGACTAGATAGTGAAGGGAAGGCTGAAATGTTTAATTTTATTATATTGGTAAGAATTAAAGGGTGTAAAAGAAAAGATACCTAAGACTAACACTTGGTCTAACTAAACATGTATGACTATATAGTCTGGTAAGCAGAAGACTGCAAACAGAAAATTTGCTATATTTTGTTCTCTTTTAGAAAAATAAAGATTTAAAAAATGGAATGAAGGCAAATGTTGCTTTCAGATATGAATAAAAATTATTGAATGTGTCCACCTACTCTCAACTTATTGCTGATTTTGCCATATTCATGTGGGAATAGTGTGAGCTACAACAGTATTGTGTTGCAGTGACCCTCATTGTGTAAGGCATGGGGCACATTTTCTCTTGCAGGTTCTATACACACAGTGCTATGAAACCTGCAGCACCTTTTCTGGATACATTCTGTATTGGAGTGTTGTCCTGTCTCTTAGTAAGAATGATACTGCCCAGAGTCAATCTTTCACATCTCTAGCTGCTGCATTTTCAGTGCCAAGAATGTAACCTTGTCCATCCTTTGCACCAGATGGTGTCCTGGAAACTTCATAGGTCAAAATAAGCAATGACTACATACCAGAATAAACTCTCTCAGACAACTAGTGAAGAGCAAACACATACATGGTTGGTTCACCCCTGATGTCTCATCTCTTGTCCTCAAAACACTTTTTACAGACAATTTTAGGAACTAAAATTGTCACCATAAACCGTGGACTCAGCGGAGATACTGTTTTTATAGTGAATGATAGGCTTCCTTCCCACAAACTCTTGCTGTTTCACACTAGCAATTATCTCTCTCTTTTCCCTTAACAGAAGCACACAACATTCCTCCTTCACAGGTACCAGCTGCTTTTTCTCTTGGATGCTTTACCAATGCCTATCTAAGTAACTACGGAGTTCTTGTTCTCAGTATGTGCTCAGCTGTACTCAGAAAGGATTTCTGTTCTTGAAGGCTTTTTTTCAACTGTCATGTTTGGTCTAATAAAAACTACTACACTGATCTACGAACTCATCTTGGAATAATTTGCAGCTACAGCAATGCTAATGCTGGAAGGAAAGTAACACAGGGCAACTGCTCCCTCTGCTGTGTAATCCTCCTGCCAGAAGCTCTGCACTTGGAGTATTCATTCAGCTGTGTTTTTCCTGTTATGTTGTTGGGTCTTGGTTCCTTGTGCACAGTAGAAATTTTGAGGAAACCCCCAATCCTGGGCTTTTGACAACAAAACACTTATTTCTTAGTCACACTGGTGAAAAAGAATCACGTTTTAATATTTATAAATATTAGCATAAAAATCAAAATTTTGTAACAACAAAATAACTATAAAATATCTCAAATTCCATGAGGTGACACATTTATGCATCTTTTAAATACAGTCTTTCTAGGATTTTGGTTTTATGAAGTGACACTACACAAGGAAATTTTTGATTGAAGTGAAAATGGAAACATCCATTGATTTGAGCAGTTTTTCACATACAGTAAATACGCTGCTACTTGAGCACCTTCCATGTAGCATAGATAGTGTTAATAAAATTCCTCACTGGTATCTATGTAGCATAGACAGAGCTAATAGGCTAATAATTCCTTGGTGGTTGTGGGTTTTGGTTGTTTTTTTAGCTTTTACTGTTTTTATTTTGTTATCTTCCTTGTTGGAAAACTTGTTTTTTAAAGGATAGACAAGTGTGTCGGTATTGTTAATGTGATTCCTGTGATAGACAAGGCATTTCAAAGGGCAATCACATTTCCTGGAAGGTCATGCAGCAATCGCCTGATCTCCTGAAGTCTGTTTTCCAGGCAGATACTGTAGGAAGAACACTGTGAACTCTCCAAGTTCCTTGTCCTGATATTTGTGAACTGGATTGTCCTAGGGGAGTAGAGCTTCAGAATGCTTCAAAGATGGATATTCAGTCTTCACTCTCATTGAGACTTGATCCACAAATGATTGCAGAGATAGAGACAGTGGCCTTAAACAAACATTGACTGCATCTACTTTAGTGCTTTGTTTCTGAGCAGTAGTGTGCTTTTAAAGCAGATCTGGTTGCCCTCATTTACTGCATGCTGGTTGATCTTACAGGGTGATTCTGGTATGTGTGAACCACGTATGAAATCCTTTGGAAAAAATGGAACCAGAAGCTCTCATTCCAGGTATGGACCAGATGCATCCAATGCAGAAGGAGCCACAAAAGTCTGAAGTGAAGATTCGTTCTCACTGCTGCAAAGCCCTCCAGTGTGTCGTGAACAATCCTGTACCACTAGAAGGCTCTCAAACTATGGAGAACACTTGCAACATGGAAGCATAGAATAGTTTGGGTTGGAAGGGACCTTGAGAGGTCATCTAGTCCAACACCCCTGCAATGAGCAGGGACATCTTCAACTAGATCAGGTTGCTCAGAGCCCCATCCAACCTGACCTTGAACGTTTCCAGGGATGGGGCATCTACCACCTCTCTGGGCAACCTGTTTGTGTTTCACCACCCTCATTGTAAAAAATTTCTTCCTTACTCTAGTCTAAATCTACCCTTTTTTTAAAACCATTACCCCTTGTCCTATTGCAACAGGCCCTACTAAAAAGTCTGTCCCCATCTTTCTTATAAACCCCCTTTAAATATTGAAAGGCCACAATAAGGTCTCCCCGGAGCCTTGTCTTCTCCAGGTTGAACATTCCCAACTCTCTCAGCCTGTCCTCATAGGGGAGGTGTTCCATTCCTCTGATAATTTTTGTGGCCCTCCTCTGGACCCACTTCAACAGGTCCATTTCTTTCTTGTGCTGAGGACTCCTGAGCTGGAGGCAGTACTCCAGGCGGGATCTCACCAGAGCGGAGTAGAGGGGCAGAATCACCTTCCTCAGCCTGCTGGTCACACTTCTTTTTATGCAGCCCAGGATACCATTGGCTTTCTGGGCTGCAAGTGCACATTGTCGGCTCATGTCCAGCTTTTCATCCACCAGTACCTTCAAGTCCTCCTTCTCGGCTGCTCTCAATCCCTTCATCCCCCAGCCTGTATTGATACTGGGGGTTGCCCCTACCCAGGTGCAGGACCTTGCGCTTGGCCTTGTTGAACCTTATGATGTTCACATGGGCCCAGTTCTCGAGCTTGTCCAGGTACCTCAGGCATGTCAACCGCACCACTCAGCTTGGTGTCATCTGCAAACTTGCTGAGGGTGCACTTGACCCTGCTGTCTGTGTCTTTGATGAAGATATCAAACAGTATTGGTCCCGATACAGACCCCTGAGGGACACCACTTGTCACTGATCTCCATATGGACATTGACCCATTGACCACTACCCTCTGGATGCAACCATCCAACCAATTCCTCATCCACCGAACAGTACCATCCATGAAATCCGTATGCCTCCTATTTAGAGACAAGGTTGTTGTGGGGGACCACGTCAAAGGCCTTATAGAAGTCCAGATAGATGACATCTGTAGCTCTTCCCTTGTCCACTGATGTAGCCACTCCATCATAGAAGGCCACTAGGTTGATCAGGCAAGACTCGCTCTTCGTGAAGCCATGCTGTCTGTCTTGAATCACCTCCCTGTCCTCCATGTGCCTTAGCATAGCTTCTAGGAGGATATTCCCAGGCACAGAGGTGAGAAGTACTTCTTTGTATACACTTTCATGTTTGCCATTAGCTGCCATCCCTCATCTCTGTGTATTTGCTGCTCCTTTCTCCATCCTTCTCCTGGCTTGAAATGTGTTATTTTCTTTAGCTGTCCTATTTCTGTTGCAATCTACCCTTGCTGAACCCCTCCTGTCTTCTAGCAGCCTCTCTTATTCAAGTATTTGTCCTTTCTGCTGCAGTCTTTTGCAGTTGTGATAAAACCCTTCAGGCTCCCTGAAGATCCAGTGAGATAAAACCTGAGACTCTAAAGAAACAGTGCTTGTCATTGACCTCTGTAGTGAGAAGTCTGAAAGTTTCTCTGGTGAAAAGATAACCCCACAGCAAAATCAGGATTTCTATGCCTCATGCAGGCTGACCAACAAGTAGTGTTATATTACATTTAAGAAGATGAAGGCTCAATTCTTGAAAAAACTGGGAGAAGAATCATTTTTCATGAGCAGTATGCCCTGTTTCAGAGATCTGAAGAGATCTTTATGTCAGAACACACTACCAACCCTACCACTGACTTTGGGGGTCATCTGGGGTAGAGTATGGAGGAAAGCATGTTCTCCAGTGGGCTCTGGAGTGTTTGCTCCAGGAGCTTTCCAAGATCTCTCTGGTTGCAAATTCAGGCTTACCTCTTGGGCCTGCTCCCCACCATGGTCTGGTGGGCCACACAGTTCAGATCTTGTTTCTCACAAAATTAGGACAGATGGGTATGTGTCAGTTCTCCAGTTACCCTACAGAGTACTCAGAGAATTGCATTGTATCCACAGACATATGTGGCTGGCCAGTTTGCTTTTCCCTCCCTTGCGGAGTCCTCTGATGGAAAGAGGATTACGATGGCCATCTACCTCTCCCTGTCAAATAGAGGGGTTCTGTGGACTGCTGCTTAGTGGAGAGGAAATCCCACTTCAGGTGTGGTTCAGCCTTCTTTCTTCTCAGCTGGCTCCCCAGTCACTGCTCAAAAGCACTGCCTGTGCTGCTGCAGACAGGGAGCAGTGAGTGTTCTGCATAGCCATTCTGCAGGGATGATGTGGCCCTCCCAAAGTCGAGGTGCCATCCATCAGGGGAGGAGACCATGCAGCCAGTCTCTGACAACATTATCCAGTACCAACTACAGTTGCACAAATTCCCCAGGTTCATACTTCTTACTGAGGCTTTGGGATAGGTTTGGGCTCACTGTGTTCTTGTTGACAGCTTTCCAGTTTTCACTGCAGGCTGGGAACTCCTTACAGGTGTATAAGCATGGCATACTTGTCATTTGCTCTACTTGGCTTATGATCATAGTGGATCTGGAATGGAAGAGGATATTGCAGCTGTTGTTTGATCTGTTTTAAATACATAAATGCCTGTCTTTGCAGTTAATGCCTTTAAAGTCACAGTGTATGTAATATAGCCTAGAATATTTTCCACAAGCCATAGCTGGTGACTTTGAAAGTTAGACCATGCACAGGATGTAGCACTACCTTATTCTTACACTTTTCCCTAGGTATCTGTCATTGGTCTCTGTTTATAGCAGCACAGACTTCAAGAGAAATTGTTTAGATGTCTCTGTTCAGGCTAACCATTCCAGAGTTAAGTCTGTTCTGGGACTGCACATTCAGTAACTATTAGGCAGTGTAGGAGACAAGTTGTCAGGCTAGACTGACCTTTGGTCTGACCCAGTACAGTTCTTACATCTTCCATCTCTGCTCTCTTCGTTGAGTGAATTTTGCAGAATACCTTGTAGCTAAGCATATTTCTTCTGGTTTAGCCAAAGAAGGGAAATGTTTCATTTGAAGACCCATCTCAAAGAACCTTTTTCTTTGTAGTCACCAGACATTTGGCTTTTTTACTTCCACTAACATGGAGGTAGCCTTTCCATCTGGCTTTTCCAAGTACGAAAGGTCTACCCAGAGGGTAGATCATATCTGTGATGACAAGTAAAGATCCACTGTCTGTTTTTATTCACCTCCCCCATTGTGCTGCTGGGGCTTTTACATTCTATGGACTGAAAGAGAAACAAATACTGAATTGGGTCCACTGATAATAAAAACCAATCTCACAAAGGCAGGCACTGAGGCAATGTGTACTTGAATATGTGGTTAGCAAAAAGACCAGTGATAGCAGCCTAAGGAGACACTTAGCTTGTAAGTGGCTTGAGTTTTCTGCATTTTGGCTTAGAATAGTACTATGTTTGCTGGAAATGGGAAACGTGAAAATGAAGAAAAAAGAAGAGATCAGTTAGTGAAAATACTAACCCATGTCCCTGTAGAATGTTGGTTTATTTAGATTTACAGTGGCAAAATAACATGTCAAAGTAGCTGAAGGGCTATTTCTACCCAATTTACAAACTACAGTCTGATTTAAATGTTCCTTTATTGTATCTGCCTCTTTCTATTTCTGAATAACCTTCAAGAGTGCAGTGAGTTCAGAACTGACAAAAACTTAGCTAGATATCAACATTATATGGGTATTTAATGTTCTGCTACTCGGTGAGTACAAAGTTGTGATGGCTTAAAAAATTGAATCTGGAACACTGCTGAATGCTTACATGCATATAAAAATACATAGGGAGGCATCAGTCAGAATACACAAATACATGGAACAATACATAGCCATTGATTAAAGTTGTGATGAAATATTATGTTCTAAGTATCTCTTGTGTCTCTTCTCCTTAGGCCACATCATGGAGCTTACTACCTACAGAAAGCAATAGATCTTGAGGTAGGAGTCTAAAGTCCAGTGGAGATTCACAAGGTTGGAAGGGACCTCTGGAGGTCATCTAGTCCAAGCTCCCTGCTTAGAACAGGGTCAACTTGAGCAGGTTGTTCAGGACCATGTCCAGTCATGTTTGTGAATTATCTCCAAGGATGGACGCTCCATAACCACTCTAAAAACTTGTTCCAGTGTTTGGCCACAGTCACACTAAACCTTTATTTTCTTAAGTTTAAATGGCATTTCCTGTGTTTCAATGTGTGCCCATTGCCTCCTGTCCTGTCACTGGATACCACTGAGAAGAATCTGGTTCTGTCTTCTGTACTTCCTCCCATCAGGTATTTATACACATTAGTAAGATCCCCCCTGAGCCTTCCTTTCTCCAGGCTGAACAATTCTACCTCTCTCAACCTCTTCTTGTATGACAGGTGCTTCCATCCCTTAATCAATCAATCCCCACTTTGTCCCATTGTCCAGACCATTAATGAAGATACTAAATACTATTGGGCCCAGTATCAACCCCTGGCATACGCCATTAGTGACAGGCTTCCAGCTGGACTTTGTGCCATTGATCACAACCCTTTGGGCCTGACGGTTCAGCAAGTTTTCAGTCCACCTCACAATCCATTTTTCCAGCCCATGCTTCATCAGATTCTGAGGAATTTCAAAGACTTAGTAAACAAATGCCAAGTATGAATACGAAAGTGAATCCTCATTCTTGTAAGATCTATAACATATGTATTGGATGTGCTGTAACAAAATGTTTCTGCTGATTTAGTTTGATTTTCAGTTTACAGAGAAATTCACAATTCCTGCTTTGCTATTTCTGCATGGATGAGAGCAGTGTCAGGTTTATTTTGTTATGAGGAGAGAATTGATCTATATTCCCTGCATAGGTGATTCAGTGATGTCCTGGTTTCAGCTGCGATAGAGTTAACTGTCTTCCTAGTAGCTGGTACAGTGCTATGTTTTGAGTTCAGTATGTGAAGAATGTTGATAACACTGATGTTTTCAGTTGTTGCTCAGTAGTGTTTAGACTATAGTCAAGGATTTTTCAGCTTCTCATGCCCAGCCAGGGCACCTGACCCAAACTGGCCAACAGTGTATTCCATACCATGGGACGTCCCATCTAGTTTAGGAACTGGGAAGTGGGGGGCAGGGAATCACCGCTCGGGGACTGGCTGGGTGTCGGTTGGCGGGTGGTGAGCAATTGCCCTGCGCATCATTTGTACATTTCAATCCTTTTATTACTACTGTTGTCATTTTATTAGTGTTATCATTATCATTATTAGTTTCTTCTTTTCTGTTCTATTAAACCGTTCTTATCTCAACCCACGAGTTTTACTTCTTTTCCCGATTTTCTCCCCCATCCCACTGGATGGGGGAGGGAGTGAGTGAGCGGCTGCGTGGTGCTTAGTTGCTGGCTGGGGTTAAACCACGACAAGTGAAAGTGTGGGTTCTACTGTCATATAAATTATTTGGTTATTTGTACTTCATGTAGCTAAGCCATCTCTAGAAATCTGTGTAAACAATATTAATTAAATCAACTATATGAGGATTTTCCCTTAACTTTTACAATTCTTTGGTTTTGAGCAATTTAATTGCCCTTTTTGCCAGGTCAGATTATGAGTGAGTTCATGTGACTGAACTCATATTGCTGTATCACACTGAAGGCAGAGTGTTTTGCATGAGATCTCTGTGCAGAATAAACAGCAGAAACTGAATTAGTGCAAGGCCCTGAATCTTTCTGAAAGCGCTTGCTTGGTATCCTAATCTTCTGTCTGGGGGGAATTAAGAGCTGTTTCTATGACCCATCTAACTGAGCAACAGCTAGATGTCAAAGAACCAGCTCCTCCAAAATGTGTGGGGACTGTCCACACACTTTGATGCTCTCCAAGTGAATTTTTCCCTGTCTCCCCTGCCCAGTTGATGGGATTGTGCAGGTTGTCTCCAGAAGCATGTCACTGCTGTTTGTTAAGAGATCCTGAGGGTTAAATACACTGAGTGGGACTTTCTGTCTCTTTCGCAGGACTGGGCATGTGAAGTGTCTGGGCTTGAGGAATCAGCACCTCAGACCCACTAAATCCTTCTATGTACTCAGTAAATTATTTGCCTTCTTTCAATGAGTGGTGCCCAACAAAACAAATACCAGAACTAGGAAGAGCATCTTTCTGCCTGTCTTAATGTGCATTTCTTTGTCTCCAGGCCCTCCTGGCTCCTTTTTACATACCAATCTTAATCCTGAGCATCTGACACCTCTCCAAGAGTTCCCAAGGTGCCAAACTCTCTCAGCTCTAGAAAACTTTGGTACATTTATCTTTAATTAACTCATCTTTACCCTTCTGAAGGATGTCCTCAAGGAGGCTTTCTGTCATTCCTTCCTCTTTTTGTTTATGTAGCCCTAGGACAGCAGGGAGGATCATCAGAGGGAAGTTGTGACTCTTCTTCATCCAGAATTTATGTTTTTGTTGGAACATAAAATACATGAGTGAAGTTGTCTCAGTATCAAAAACAGAGGTAGAAAGGTCATTTCTCAGAGGACATCTCTTATATAATCTATGACCACTTTCTTGCAGATGCTGTTTTTATGGGGTAAGAAGGGCATATGGAACTGGCACCTCCAAATTCCTTTGTGTGTCCATTTTAAACATACCCATTCAAACTCATCCCTGGTGTGTTTAACCTTGACAGAACTTTCATGCAAATAAATTTGATCCGCCATAACATTAATAATCATTGTGAGGGCACTTGTAATCAACCTACAGCAGGCCAACAGCAGAGACTTTCAGCACGAAGATGTTAAAAAAGAGCACTTGAGCTCAGGTTGGCTGTTAGCTCCGGGCTTTTACATTTCCAGCAGTAGGACAACAGTGGGAGTCAGAAGCATATCTAGAGTCTCTCAGAGCATCGCCAAGGCAAAGACTTATCTTGTAATTTAAAATTTAAAGCTTTATGGACAAGTGAGTATTCTGTTGGTGATGTTGGCTATTCATTGGCAACTCATGTCATTTTGCCTTGTCTCAAAGATAGCTGCTTGCTATTTCAAAATGATACTTCTGGCTCTCAAACTTGGGAGTGGGAATCTGTTCATGTTTAGGTGTTGGATGATATGATTGAAACACTTTTGTCCCCAAATAGGAAACAAAGGTCAAAAACCTTTCAAAACACTTCTTCCAGGAAGCCAATGCAATGCAGCTGGTTCTGAAACAAGCCTCATGTTAAGACATCCTGCTTTTGGAAAAAGGCTGTGCTTATTGCAACTCTGGCTCATCTCTGTTCTCAAGACCAATGTGGCTTCAGGCATTAGTTCCTGTTAGACACAGTGAGAGAATACAACAGGCCTGATCTGTGAAAGCCTGCAGTGAGCAGCCGAATCATGAGCTCCTGCAGCCAGGCTGAGGCAGTACTCAAGCAGGAGGAATGCAGAAGCAGTGCTGCTGTTTCAATTGCCAGAAGGTGCTGCTCTGCAGGTAGCCTCTCTTGCTGTCTTCTTCCTGGCACCCACAGTGGGGTAGAGGACCCAGCAATTAGTAGCTAGTGCTTGCAGTATTCAAGGCCAGGCTTAGGCTTAGGCCAGGCTCCACGTCTTCTGAGTCAGCAGAACTGTTCTCAGGGATCATCACAAGCTGCCCACCAAGCAGAACTCAGATAGTTTTGTAACCCCACATGTTTTACCTTTATCAACCCACCAAGCGCAGCATGTATGGACGCAATTACATCTCTCCAGTTGACCTCCAGCTGTAACCCTTGTACCAAATAGCTATTTACTGCTGACTTGAACAGCTCTCATCACCCTCCAGTAAGCACTGACCTGAGCACCTCTAGTACGCACTGGTTTAAGTACCTCTAACCAGCTTTCCTCCTACTATGTGTCTCAGCTTTCTCTATGCAGGGCCTGCCTATATACACAACCCTTGGTACTAATGGAGAAGACAATGAAAATGTTATTGGAAGTGCTTGAATGGATGCTGACCTATCCCTGTGACTGCTTCACCCCAGAAACCTGAGGCAACATATATTGGCCACACACTGAAGTTTATAGGTTATTTCTAAGATTAGAATTTTTTTTTTTTATAATGTTCTGAGCATGTCAGATGGAGCTGGTCATAACTTGAAAACTATGAAGAATGGCTGTTGACAAGCCAGTAGTGTACCTTCTGTGCAATGAGGAAGCCAGTCCCAAACAGCAGTTCTGATGTGATGTTAACACACAGTTTTTAAGGCACACAGCAATTTCCATTCCTCTTTGTTAACACCAATTGTCAACTTTTCTGCTGCAGTTCAGGAAGCAAGAAGCTAATTCTCTCCTTATTGGAGACTAGTGAGATGGAGCAGTGGGAGTAGGCCTGTTGAGTCTCTCTGGGGGGATGTAGGCAAGGAGCTGGCTGGAGCTTTGCAGGCCTGGTTCAGGTAGAAAAACATGGATGAAAATCTCACTTGGCAGAAGACTTTTGCTGCTGAATTGGTTAATCTAGTTCCCCAGATCAGAACTGAGCAGGACAGAAAACATTTTGAATTTAAGGGTAATATAATCTTCCTGAACCCAAGCTCAGCTCAGTTGTGAGGCCAGAACACACTGTGCAAAGCTAGGGAGGGCAGTGATTAATGGGACATTATAATATAAAAAGATCTGGATGGCTAGTCTTGGCTTACTTAAAGGTTGTAAAGTTGCTTCATGTCTTTCTGCTTCCATTAAAGTGAAATAAATGGTGGTCAGCTGGCAGAATGTCAAGCTTATGCATTTAAGTGCGCAAATTCTTAAAATACATAGGGTAGAGTCTGGGGTGTAGGAGTTATGAGATCTTTGGGTATTTGCACAAACTTTGTGTCTGTATGCTGAATGTTTCATGGAAATAACAATTTTAAACACGGAATGTCTTCCTTAGCCTGCATCATATGTTAAGTGTATGTCTAGGCCAGCACAGGTGGTCAGAGGGAAAGCAGGGAGCCTTAGCACAGCAGGTTGTACCTCTGACCAAAGAACTGATTTAATGACAGGCCATGGGAGCCCCCACAATCTGTGAAATGTAGCAGAAAGCATGTTTCCTCCTCCCTGGGAAGCTGAGCTCCTGGCAAAGAAAGCATGAGGCACCTTCTGTTGACACAAGTCTCACTGTGCGGCTAGCAAAGCAGATGACTGCACTCACTTTGCTGCAGTCCTATTTTGGTGTCACAAAGTATTTTTCAGATTAGACTGAGAACATCTTCTCCCTCCCCTCTCCCCAAATACAGTGCTCAATCTTTGTTGAATTGTGCAAGTAAAACCTGGCTATCAGCACTTCACCTGTCCCTGGCCCAATTTCATTCTGCTTGTTGTGAGAGGCCCATCCATGATGTAATGGGGAGAAGGCAGGGAGAGACTGTCATGTTCAGTGCTTTCAAAGGCCCTCTCCGCTGTTTTCTACCGAGGTAAAATCAAAGATGGGGATACTCTCTGTTGTCTAGTGGCAAATCACTACCTTCATTGCCCAGTCTCAGTGTTCAACTGGGCTTAGCGGCACTGTTTCATCTTTTTTTGTGTTGGGGTTTTTTTCTGCGATTGTTAGAGGGATCCAGCTGATGTTGCCCCATAAAGGCAGGCAAATACTGAAGGTAGGTCAGGATTGTTCAGACAAAATCTGAAATGCACTTGTCTCTTCAGTGTCCTTTTGTTGGTTTTGAAACTATGTTGTTGTGAACAAGTTGATTGAAAGATCTCATTGCAAATAGTGAGTTTAATGTGGAATGGTCCCA
This sequence comes from Haliaeetus leucocephalus, assembly GCF_000737465.1. Lineage (NCBI taxonomy): Eukaryota > Metazoa > Chordata > Aves > Accipitriformes > Accipitridae > Haliaeetus > Haliaeetus leucocephalus. Next base: position 4,486,398 of record NW_010973368.1, on the reverse strand, counting down.
CAAAGTGAACCTGGAGCTTCTTGGCAAGAAATTTATTCCAAAATTACATTATTTTTGGCTGGAGAATGGAAGTAAGATTATATGCATTACAAAATGCATGTAAGGAACTTACTGTACATAGGCTCCAGATCAAGATTATTCACATGAATTATTCAGTGGGTTGTTTTACTTCAATAAAAGTTGATAACGAGGGACAGGGGTGAGCTATCAGATGTTTGGAGACAATTCACTAAGGTGAAATTTATCTTCATGTTTACTTGACTTTGCCCAATTTCTCTTCTGTGAGAAAATTTTAGTGTAGTCCTGTGAATAGGGGCCATGGGACTCCTATTAATTGACTTCCATAAGTTTTTATTCCTTTATGAACTTCATTATAAAACCACTTTATTTTCAAAATTATTTTTATTACAGTTGTAACTGTTTTCATTATGGAAAGCAGTGGACTAAAAGAAAATTGTGAGATTGTGACAGGTCTGAAGCCAGAGAGGGAACTTTTCATTGGAAAGATTAGTACTGAAGGTTTCTATCACTTTTGATCAAGAATTGGTTTGGAAAAAAGTTAGATAGAGGGGGATACTGAAGAAAATAAGGGAATTTGGGAAGGATAAGTAGTTTTCTTCTCAAAGGAGAGCTGAGAAATATGTGGCCTCAACTTTCTAGTCCTCTATACATAGAAAAATATAAGCATATGTATCCTGATTCTGCCACAAAATCAAACAACTTATCTTTGTGTTTCAGTTTCTTCTCTGCAAAATGATGATAAGGATATTGGGCAGTTTTGTAAGGTGGTTTGAGAGCTATAATTCTAAGTGCAAGCTAACACAGCAGCACTCTGATGCTGAATGCTCAGCATGATGCAGGACTAAGAAGTTGCTGGCTAGATGATGGTGGGATTTAGGACCATATGACAGTCACCGATAATGACATTTGTGATTTTACACAAATTCATGTGATGTTCTGTTTCCTTCTGTGTTTTTTTTCCCATGGGGGAAAATCAGGCAATTGTTTTTTCCAATGCTGAGATATAAGCTACAAAGATGATTCTGATGAAAAATTAGCCTATGATCTCTTGACAAGTGATCAAAACAGGTACCAAAATTCAGGTTCTTTTCAAAGTTGTTTCTGTGGAATGATTTTTAAATGCTTGATTTTGAACTTGTTTTTAATTGATTATTTAAATAATATGCCAAATAAAAAAGCACTTGATCGAGTTCACCTTTGTTTTACCTTTATAGTTCTTAGTTGTTTTCCATAAAAAAGATTCATATTCACTGTAAAGAATTAAATTTGTAGCTTTTAATCTGATTTTTGCAGGTCTGTTGGCACCCCTTGTCTCCTTGAGCTACTGCACATAGCAGCACAGTTCACACAGTACTGCCTAATAGCTCTGCTTTTTCCCCAAACCATCAGAGCTTCTGTGTGTGTGTTGTGAAGGCCCCTTCTGTGTGAGTGTGAATGGATTCTATAGGTATTTAAGGATGTGGGGGTAGAAATAGACACCAGAAGACAGCATGTCAAAGAGGGTAAAAGAGTGCGCTGAGAGGTCATGTCTGGAAGTCTCCCAAAATCTGATAAGATCCAGAGGTTAGTAATGCTGTTGAATCCACAAGCATGGATATATTAGCATGCAAGTCAGCCAAATCTGTTGAAGGCCACCAACAAACACCAGGATCAACAGCGGGATGCATGACTCACACTGCATCTGAGACAGTGGTGGCTCCTATCTGCAGACAGGAACTACATGTATATATATACACCAATTGAAACAAGGGACCACTTGAAGCACTTTCTGAACACCTGCCTGGAAGCCTTTGTTGTGTCAGTACAATCCTCTGCTTCTGATGAAATGGCTGGGGTTGGCCTCCCAGCTGTTGCTCCAATCTGGTAACTACAAGTTAGTGTGTTGGCATGCATACGAGTGAGCTGTGTGAAGTGGATGTATTGTGTGTAGTTTTCTGCTATTAAAATTAACAGCTTGGATTTATTATTAATAACAGCTTTATTAAGAAAAAACTGTTCTTGTAATCTCTGTGATGTCCGTCTTCCTCCAACTTGATACTTTGTCAGGGAAAGGAAAATTTTCAACATATCCACTGAGTAATCCAGGCACACAGATAAATCTGTGTAAGTTCCTCAATGATTCCTGGCAGGTAATGAGTCCAGAACCAGCCTGGAGGACCAGTCAGGGAACTTCTGCTGGCACATATAGGGCCTGTATGTCATGGGCCTGCCTGTAGTTCTGTTCATATACATTCATAAAATTAATTCTTTAGGCTTATTTAGACTAGTTGGGTTATTTTAATGGGTGCCACATATCTTAGGTGCTAAGATGTGGGGTTTTTTTGGATTTGGCAAGCTGGATTTTGGATAAAAATTATAATTTCTTAAAAATTTACAATAAAGTATTAAGATTTTATTAAAGTACCTGAAATATGTTAGGCACAGGGTTTGCATTTTCAAACTTTTAAAAAATTTATTAAAATACAGGCATTTTATTAGTATTGGGAGATTTGATTACTGGATACCTAAATTGTGAAGACCAGAATCAAGAATGATATACTGGAGGACAGAAAGTTTTATATGAAAGGAGGAAAGATATCAACAGGTGAAAATAGTGTTGGAATATATATGGGAATAGATCGGGATACCTAGGCCTAAGTTTGCCACATTTTGGCAGTGGTAGATATCATTCTCTTCTCTCTGGCTCATACATGTGACTGGAAACAGGAATATTAGTTTCCTTCTTTCTCAGTTCCCAGGTGAGTTTCAGCTGTCATTGAGTTAATGCATATGAAGAAAATAATCTCTCTTCACTTTTTAGCTAGCAATAGCAAAACTAATTAAGGCATAATTTTTTGTATAACAAAAGCTGAAAATACCGAGACAATGGAAATACAAGTTTTTGTTCTATTGTGAAGACTGGAAATATACTTGTCATGAATAATGATGTTGTATAGAAATGAAAGACTATTATGTAAATTTGTATCTGTCAGAGCTGCAAAATGGAGACTAAGTACCAACTATGTTGGCAGTGTTATGCAGAGCTTTGATTATAAAAGGCTGAATTCTGTAGAGCACACCAGTGCACAAGAGACAGGCTGGCTGGAGGAAAAACTCAAGACTTTTATTAGCTGCAAAGGCAGTTCATTCAAAGAGGTGTTCAGCCTGCTGGGAATATCTATTTCACCCTAGGCATGCTTTTACTGTGTGCTTCACATAGGGCATAGTTTTAGCAGTCCCCTGAAAATTTTAAATCTGCATGAAACACGGCACAAGCTTGCAATGACAGTAGGATGGCTTTCGGGAGATCATAGAGCAGCTTTTAATATTCAAGTGCTGTGACTGTGTATCCATCACAAAAAAAAAAAATCTGTGGTGAAATCATTAGCCCTAAATTTTAATGGAAAAAGTAAAACCTGTTAGTTCTCCAGACCTTTACAGCAAGATTTCCATTGACTTTGAGGCAAGGATTTTGCTCAGTAATAAAACTAGTAACTGATTCAGTCTTTACAGTTATTACGTTTTTGTATTTTTCTGAAAGGTGATCTAGCAAAGTGGAACATGTGTCTCTACAATTCTCAGTATGATGCTTATAAAGAGCCATTTATGGGTTATCTTAAAATTTCAGGGAAAAAAAAGCTATTTTATTAGCTAAAGATTTAATTTTCCTTTTACTATTACCAGCATAAATGCAAACACCTTACAATTGATGGAATGATTCATGATTTGCAAAGCTGTGTAAGACAGAGGAAAAGCTAATTTTCTTATTAGCTGTTTCTTGCTTATTCACTTCACCCTTGTGTTAATTAATCTAACACTAGACACCAAAGCATCAAATGTGACATTAACTGGTGGAAGATGTTATTTTCCTCATATTGGTCACCTACTGTAATCTTCAATGAAAAAAAACTAATAGAATCCAGCTCTCAGGACAAAGCCCTTCACTGACAAAAAGTCAATGTTATTTCAGGATCTCCCCCCAATTGATCAAGCCACTGTAGGAAACTGAGCAGGGATAAAACTTGCTGCACACCGCACAGTGAGGAAACGCTTCCCTGGGTGAATAATTCCAGTGTTCATCAGCTCAAAGACATTTAACGTGTGGCAGAACTGTGAGGAGAGAGACAGTGGTGTCTAAGAAAACCAGGTTAACCCCATAAAGGGAGCTCTAGGACAATGATGGCTTGCATTACCTTCTCTGATGGCTACAGTTGATCCTTCTCCTGGCCCTTATCTTATACACTTCCTCCTTGGATAAAGATTATCAAGTGCATACATATTCAGGAGAAAGGGTTAAATGTTTGTGCTAAGTTGCTTTTATTACCTAATATAAAATTTTCATAATCTATTTGAGACATAAAGATCTAAAATATTGTGCTCATTAGAAGTAGAAAAGCCATGTTTTTCCAACATTTGTAACTGAATTCAAGTTCCTCATCTTCCAGGCTTGCAGTTTGAGTGTGCTATTCCAAGGAATATAAGATGAGCACAAGGGAGGAAGGAGAGAACTGTTGACACCAAAATCACATATTTGCTCAGTCCGCTTTGCTCTGGGCCAAGCATCATACCTAGAGAAATAATTTCTCCTTTGTCTTCATTTACAAATCAAATTTGTACACAAAGCATTCTTTGCTGATGCTCTTACCTATCAGCTTTTCATCTGTAAGTTTGTGGTCCCCAAGACAGATTAGGATATTGGCGCTGTGCATGTCCTTGTGCATCAAAAGACCTTCAGCGTTGTGGGGTTTAACCTTACTTTTACAATTGCATTGCCGCAATTGTATCTCAGGTTTCTCCCATATTTTTCCCACATGATTGTGCTTTGAGACTGGAGACAAGTCCATAATGAGCTGTGGAGGGTGGGAATTTGGTGACTGATGACTGTGAATTTCTTCTGCTGTTGTGTGGGTCTGTAAAAAGAGGAAATCTCAGCAGAGCATGCTGGTCAGTAGCAAGGTGAAGTTTGGATAGGGTGATAGGGCCCTTCCAAGTCTTGTGGTACCTGTCTGTCTGAGTTAAATGACACCTAACCTTGGTCAGGCCTGGAAGGACACTTTTTGTTCAAAAAAAGAAAAAAATGTACACGGTGATAAGACCATTTCCTTTCTCACAGCGTCTCCTTTAATGTCAGGCCTGAAATATGAAGTCATTAGGGGATATTAAAACAGTGCTGACAAACTAATTAACAAAAGACATTACGCCGGATGGGCTCAATTTATCCTTTTTAATGGTTCTTATAAATGGGTGCCGCCAATTAAAATTAATAAAGATTTACCAGCGATTGCCCAGCATACACTGTTAAGGAGCTCCACTGAAGGTCGCCTTAAAGTCAGCCTTGTCAAAGCTGCAAGTTCAGCTCTCAATACCAAGCCATGCTGAGTTACTCTCAGTTATGTTTTCCCAGGCAGTTTCTCGTTCTTTGTATTTGGCTGAAGTTTATATATTTCTGTCTCTGTCTCTCTAAAACCTCATCCGTCTGTCCGTTGACTCTATTAAAAAAAATGCACTATTAGATTTTTCACAGTTTCACAAAGGAGAATCTCAACAGTCAATATAATGATAACTTTGTTCTTTCCAAATCTGTCTGTTATGAAGAAAATCTTGACATACAGCTTTCTGTTTAAGCCACTTTTTATTTTCTTGCTGTCAAATTAAGGCACAACAGCGTCACTGCTTAGGGGCCGAGTACGGACTATCAAGAATGCCCTGTGTGGCTGTAGCCTTGTTCAGCCTAGACCAGACTGAATTCTGCCAGACCATACTCTTATGGCTGCCAGCATTCCACCATGTTTGTTGCTCATGTTATGTGAACAAGGAAGTTAAGGAATTCATCCTTATACTTGAATGACAATGAGAGCCCTCATGTTGAAAGAGTTTCAGCTATGTGGGAAATTAAAACACTAGCTTGTGTAGGCAATTAGGCATTAAAAATATGAATCAGGAATGCATCAAGGGAGAAGTCTGCTAATATCCCAGTGACTAAAAATTGATGACAAACAGTAACTTCTTTGCAACTGGCCCACTAACAGGAAAACAGTTAGATAGACTAGCCATGCAGCCACTAGCCTGACCAGCTCATCTCTGAGGCTCTGCCCTCCATTTCCATTTTGTAAGGCAATGCAGCAGGTAAACTGGCTGAATGCCATTCTTTTCTCCCTTACTTTCCTTAAAACAAATGCTCTCAGAAAGACTGCTGTGAGTGGCTAGATGGAAATGCAGCTGTAGCCTGTGCTGGGCTGTGTTGGCAGGTCCGTGCTGATCTCTGTGTCATGGGAATGTATTGACTGTAATGGGCAGGAGACAGACCCTGTGGGAGAGAGTGGAAATGTCTGCTTAAGAATTGAATGATTTGGCGCAATCTTTTGTTGTTGCTGCTATTAAGGATTCCCCAGAAGGCAGCACTAAGGGGCACCTGCTGTTGTCTTCTCCTGCACATTTAGAACTAGATCCCCAATGTGAGATGGCAAGAACATGCTAACACTTTTGGAGAGTAGCAAACAGTTCCAGATTCATTACTCTTCAGTGCCTGGTAAATGACTGCTGTATGCTGGAAAAAGGAGACAAGAAATGGTATCCTTTGTTTTGTTCTATCATTTCTTTGTAAAAATACTGATGAAGCACAGTAAATTAACAGTTAAAAAAAGGAAAGAGACCCATGGGAGCAATGGTAAAAGCAATGTTACATGAGCTAGAGAAACAACTCAACTGATTTTGTGGGAAACCACCTCAGATTGCCACAACCGGGGCAAAGTGACCCTGCGGGGTCAGCTGATGAAACTCCAGGGAAATGAGAAGGATTAAATCTGTGAGAACTTTAAGAGAGTTGTTGTATAGCTGTAACTACCTCACTGGAGCTAGTTTCTTACTTTCTCTTCTTTTGCCCCCTCACTCTCCCACTTTTGAGTATGCTAAGCACACAGAGAAGATCTATACAGTATATTCCAGGAGGTAACATGTCCTTCTTGTGAAGCTTAAAGGACAGGGTAACAGAAAATATTTTCAGATTTTCTGGAGAGGAAGAGAAGGAGGGGTAGGAAAGAAAGAAAAGAGAAAGAGAAGGAATAAAAGCTAAGGAGGAACTGGAGAGAAAACTAAACTGAAACATTGTTACTGAGTCTTTCAAATTGCTCTTAACCCTTGTGCAAAATTTTAGTAACTTCTCTAGATGGGCATTGATTAATTTTTTTCCTCACTTAACAAGCAGTCTTTTTTGCAGAAAGGTACATTATTTTTTCTGATTAGAAGTATGATACATAGGGACTAGGGGGCAAACTTTGGATTTTGGAAGCAAGTTCTCTGCTCTTTTGAAACAAGTCAACCGCAAGATTACAGGTTTAGGAATGTGAGTCCATCCAGGGTTTTCAGGAATGACTTGTGGCTTCACCCTGTCTCAATTGCTGTGTTTATTTCTGTTATATTTGCTGTGTGAAAAGACATCAGACATAGGTCTGGAGCACAGACAAGATACAATGGTATGGCAGTTGATGGAATCAGTGAAGCCATGTATTCTGAGCAGAGAAAGGCTAAATATGTTGCCAGGCTTTCTGTAGAGTAAAGCTCTCATCTATGGCTAAAACTGATCATTTCAAAATACGGATCATTACGGAGCCCTCAGAATTCCTCCTGAGCTGTCTGAATACCTAAAAGCCCTAGTAACAACAACACCTATGAGACCAGTTGCCCAAAGCAAATTCTCTGTTGGCTTGCCTAGTAAGTTGATATTTAAGTTGATAACAAGGAGGTATTTGCACACCACTTCAGCATTGATTTTAGTAGTATGCAGAGTCTGTACTCTTCCTATTCCACTTGGTTAGAGTCTCATTTTCTGTAGTGTTGAAAATATTGTTGAAATAAGTCTTTTGTTGAATCCAGTTCCTACCCTGTGTCCTATTACACTTAATGTCACAGGAGTATAAATTGTTTACTGTCCCATAGTAAAATTTTGGCACAGATATTTATGGCAGAGGTCTTAATCTTTGTAAATCTCCTTAAATGTCTTCTCCTGTGCCAGCCTGCTGGATGATAGAAAACCTTTATGTTTAACATAATGTGAATGGCTTTGTACTGTTCAAGGGTATTGCTCTTTCACTGACTTGTTAATTTTGTTAAAATAACTCTCTATTTCTGATGCAAATGTAAGAAAGAGCTTTGTGGTGTCCCTGTATGCTGTTCCATGTTTGGTATTCAGTTTTCATGTGACTCTGGAGAAAGGAAACTGAAGAAATTTAAGAAATATTCAGCTAATGGCAAGATATATGTATTTTGCATGTTGAAACTTCTCTTACGTGATCTTCTAACTGCCCCGTAGTGGACGATCTGCCTACCTGGGCTTTGCATTTTTTCTAGCTTTGTACTACTCAGTCTTCTTAAATTCCCTATTGCTTTGCAGGTTTGTTTGAGCTACACCCCCACTAAAATAACCAGGTAAATGGGCAGGAAAAACAACAGATGAGAACCAAAAGTGAAAAGCAGCAGAGCACTGTGATTTCAAAAGGTATAAATAGCAGGAAAGAAAATACTCAGAATGTGAGAGATTTCACTTTGTCATCAAGTTTAGTTCATAAAACAGTATCACTTGGAGAGGCTATTCTGGAGCTTTCTTGGCTTCAGCTCCCACAGTGTGCAGAGCTGGGGGACATGGTGATTAACAGTGGCAGTTCTCTCAGTGCTTCTCTGGACCTTTCCATCCTGATGGGCCATACCACCTAAACTCCTTGGCATCCTGGAATCTCCTCATACAATGAACTTACAAAAACCCCCTACTATTCAGGAACATCCATATATCACCTGCAGTCACCTCTGGCTAGAAAGTGGCAGCTGATCTGTAGCCCAAAGCAAGACCATTCAGAAAATAAGATCTGCAAATTATTTCACAGCATCCTGCAAAGCAGCAGGATGATTTTTAAGAGATAGTGTAGGTATGCACAATAAAAGCAAGAGGTGTTTGGTGTTACTCTGCTTTGTTTTTTAAAAAGGGACCACATGTCTCAAATTTTGGCTCATATATTCCCTGGTAAAAAGTACCATGCCTGATGGAGCGGGTGGGTCCTGCTTGTGAGCTGGGATGTACCTTCAATATCTCTGCTGTTTTACTGCCTCCTGTTCTGCATGCCCACAGATTTTTATTTTTTTTTTCAAATACTGCTGCCAATTGCCTTCCTTAACAGAAGATATCGGTAAGCTATTTGGTGCACCACTGAAGTTTGTTTGTGTAAGTTTGGGTATGAGCTCTGATACTCTATATGCAGTGACTGCCGATCAGACTTATTCAGGATATGTTAAAGGGGTGTATGTGTTGCAACCTCGTTTCAGGCTACTAAGCTTTGCAGTTTCCTCAAACAACCCTGTGCTGAGGGATCACCAGCTTTTGCCTGCACTCTTGATGTACAGTACATTAATCGTGCCCTCCCTAATTCCTGCTTCAAGATAAATCTCTTGCGCTCCCATTATTTGGCTAATTGCTGTGGATTATATGGCAGTCAGGTGCTCTTTGGCAGGGAAAGATTAATGGAGGACATTTCCTTTGTTTTGATTTCATTTGCTAATTGCTGTGTGGAGAGGTGGTTATGTTAATTCATCCTCTCTCCCTGTTAGATAGCAGGGTTTTGTTTAGCATGTGCTGGGAAAGGAATAGGTTGCCAGGAATCCTAAATGTTTCTTTGTCTTGCTCTGTGGATTTGGGAGGGGAGAGGTCTTCAGACTCCGTTTTATCACTGGGTAGATGGAGTGCTTATATTCTTATGTGCTTTTGTATGTTTCCATGCACAGGAAGTACTAATTATAGGTGCACAAAATGAGGAAGAATTTTCTGCATTTTTGCTGGAGGCTGATTCATCTGGTTGTTGGTCTCTTTGTACCTCTGTTAGACTTGTGGTAGAAAGACAGAACCCTACTGAAAAAACTGGGCCTTTTAACTGAGCATGTACGTCACCATTCTGGCCACTGGCAAGATGCAGGGTCAGAGCCTGTGAGCAGCTAAGCATCCTTGCTCTCCCACCGAACTTCATGGGAATTGAGTGCTGTTACTAGCTGTGCTTTTATTAGGTAATTTTAAAAACAACTGTCACCAAATGTGCAGTTCTCTCAGCTTTAGATAGATGCAGAAGTCTGAGGGAACTGGCCAGATAATTGAGCCATTCACACTTGTTAGCCAGAAAGGAGTCCAAGCCAGTCACTGGTGACTGAAAATTGCTGCCATCTGTTGCCTGTTCTCTAGCTTTTGCAAAGTGTCTTGGATGTCAGTCTTTCCTGCTGAGACAGATGTTCCCATTGCACATCTGCAATCAGGGATTTGTACTAATTGCCCCTTTCCGTTGACAGGTTCATCCACAGCCGTGAAAAAATCCACGTTGACCGCAGCAGAGATGCCTCAGAACAGAGATTTTATTGGAGTAACATCTGAAAGGCATAGTTGGGAGGAATTTGCCCAGTGCCTTCTATAATTTAATTGTTCTGTGAATAAATGAGACACCTCAGTCTCCAGAGTTAGCAGCTTGACAGTTTTTACTAGAACAAAATTCTTTTGGTTCAGTGGCTGCAGCTATTAATTTAGGGATCCAGACATAAAGTCTTTATTATGGAAGACTGCCAGTCTTTCTACCAAGAAGGCTGTCAGCCAGTCCTCTTAGTTTGGGGAAGATGAAAAATCTAGCCATCTTTAGGTCTGATTGTTTCAAAGAACTTTAAATTGAGAACAATAAAATCAAACCTGGATAGTGATAGAAATAATTGTGCTAAGCTTTTATGTTTCTAATTGTTTGTAGCAAAATGGAGGGGCAAGGCTTAGTTGTCTTTGGATTTATGAACTCTAATTATTATTTATTTTTTAAATTCCTGTGGAAACCTTTCTGTTTTCACTTTATGAGAATATAGACAGGAGCACACTTACCTGCTCTAGACTGTTCATTATTTTTCTTTTGCCATGAGACCATCTTCTTGTCTCTTTGGTAAACCCCTCAGAAGGAAACATTTTGTTGCTCTGCTGTTACTGCTATTGTTCCAAGGTAGACTCCCTGCACTAAGGCACCATCTATTTCTGCTGTGTCTGCATATTTCCATTATTCTTTTTGCATCCTTTTTAATTTTCTTCCCACTGCTGTGAGCTTAGCTATAAGATGAGCTTAGCCATAAGATGAGCTTAGCCTACAGCAGATCTTGGCTGACCAGTAAAATTCCACCTTCTATAGTGTCCATACTTTAAATTAAATAATGATGCAATGTCATATCTGATCTTGGACATCACTGAATTATAAGCTAGGACTCTTCAGACATTTCCTTAATCTTCTTCAAGAAAACCAGAATTTAGTGTTCAGAGTGAGTGCTATATGCAAGCTGTCAAAGTTGCTTTGTGTAGGGCTTCAAACTGTATTTCATGTCTTCCAGAAGGGTGCCAGGAGGTTTTAAGATGCTGCCCTCTTTCAGGTCTCCCAGAAGATGGCTGGGCAGGCTCAGCTCTGCTTTGTTGTAAGTGATTCCGTTTGGAGTACCTGGAACTCCTCTCATGTCAGGTTGGCAAACTTCGGCCTCAAACAGGACTCTTGGTATAAGGTAGTCATTACCTGGAATGTGGAAATGGTTTTCAGAAATCTCTTCATAGCTGCTGAGAGCTTTATGAGTTATTGCTCATGGTGTAGCAGGGAAAACTGCTTTCTTTTGCTGTATGTGTCACTGCTAGAATGTTTTTGTAATTGTGGGTGAGGGTGGTGGAAACATGAAACATTACAGAATGTTTCTTGTTGGAAATTGTTTTGAGATAGGTTGTGACTAAGAGTGTTTTACAGTAGGTGTCTGAGAGAAGGCCCACTGTGAACTAAGTCATGTGGAAATGATTCCAAAACACTTAACATATTTTGCAATTCATAGTACTTATTATCCATGGCTCTCAAAGCACTTTCAAGAAAGGTTAATGTTGTGAGAAGTCTTTAACACAGGGGCTATTGTTTTGCATAGAATAAGCTCACAAAATCACCGGGTAGGATGTTGAATTGGGCAAGGTGACTGGGAAATCCGGAGAGGAAAGTTGGTTAGGAAAAGGACGAGCCTCAGATGCTCAGATGATTAAATGGCCTATAAATGCATGGGGTACTCATTGCTCCAAGTAAACTGTCTGAACTTTGCCTCAGGAGTCCTAGCTCTTAATTCATGTATAAACCCTGGCTATTGCTCCCTACTATGATACCATAAATGAAACAATTGCAAGGCTAGATATGGGAGGCACTGTTTAGTATGAGGGAGCAATAGCATCAACAGACCAGGACCTCTCCAGTGCTAAGTGTTAAGACAGTCAGAGGCTTATGAGGTCTGTTTTATGGCACTAGGAACAGATGACATTGTCATCATGATACTGAAGCCATCAAGTCTAAACATATAGTAGCTACTGCTGCCTTGAAAAAGCAAAGAAAAAATGTGTCATGGGGTAACATGTTACTGCCAAGCAGTGACCCAACACTTAGAAGTGGCCTTTATCGTGCATGTGTATGTGCATCTGAAGATTGAAGTCAGATTATGAACTTTTTAGTGAGCATGAAGATTGTTACTGGAAACACGGGCTTGCATACACTAGTCATTTGGAAACCAGTTCTTGATGAAACATCATTAGCAGCAAATTCACCAGAAGAGCGGAAATGAATTTCATAGATCATAGAACTAAAAAGGATCATGCTACGTATTGGGTCCAGTCCCTTGCAGTTTCTGATAAACTTGAAATCTGTGTAAAGGGAAGGGGGTTAGGACATCTAGTCACATGTCTCTACTACTTTGCCAGCTGTTGTTAGTGCTAGTAATAACTGATTCCTCAGGGTGACTTTCCTGATCTCCTAATCTTTTAATTAGCAGGAACTGATAACAAGGAGGTGACCTCCATAGACAGGGCAATGGAAATTATATTGAATCCCAAACAGAGAGGAGACTCTTACACTATTTTAGAGTTGAATACTATTATTTAACAAATTTTCTATACTGCAACATTATTCAGGATGTGGCAATTCCCCTCTTAAAATAAGTTAAACACAGGTGGAGCACACTAGAGTATGCAGCCTTGAAACCTACATAATGTATTATTAATGTATTATTATGTATTTGCTACAGAAACAGAGAATGATAACCTCTGCATATGCATACCACGCAGCCATTTTACTTCTGCCCTGAGCAGGAGAAATACCATCTGTAGCAATGGAGGGATGGAGTTGGCATGATCCATCAGGGTCTTGGCAAAGTCTGCTAACTGCATTGGATGTTTGGACTTTCTCTGCCTTCCTTCCTGATTCTGTGCTAAAATCTGCCTATTCGTTTCATGTAGAGATGATTCCCAGTAGTTGTTGAAAAGTGACTGGCATCTAAGCTTATGCCTTTGATGAGGTTGATGCTGATTACCTAAAAATAAAAATCCGTCTTATCCATAATGCTTGGGACTGTCTTATCTTCCAAGCCTGCTTGGAAATAACTTGTCTGATAGAAATGGAAGACTCATTTTCCTGTTGCTTGGCCCTTCTGATTTTCAGATAGTCAGAAGATGTCTACAGAATTTGCATTGTCTTGTTTTAATTGTGATATCTCTTGAGTGTTTGTCTTCTTTCCAAGTGTGCATTCATTGTGATAAGCCTATATTAAATGGTCTGCCCTGCTGTTCCCCAGAAGTGTTAGTCCCCCTAAGACTGGGGGCTTCCTTCATTCCATGTGTGGCATGTGAGTCTGTGCGGTTTCTCTAGTGTGGCATCCTCAGCCTACTGACAGCACAGAGGCACTGAGGTCTTTCATAGGGAGTGAACTGGACATGGCCCTTCCTAAGTCAAAGAGGCCAGAGAGATTGGTACCTGCTGTCTGATGTGCAGGTCGCATCCTTGCAGATCCTTGTAAGCTAGCAACCTTGTAAAGTAGGCACCAGCTAATATTCCCTCAGTAAGGAAGGTAGTCTATAGCTTTCTAACCAGTAGGAAATACTGCCATTTATCTATCGGTCCATGCTACTTCATCTGTAAGTGAACATAACAGAAAGAGATGTATTTTTCATACTTTTCTTTTCCCTCATCAAAAAGAAAAAAGAAAAATCTGGGCAAGGAAATGCAGAAATAATCATCAGGAAGTGTTTCTAACTCTCAAATATGTGATGGGTGTTTCAGGCAATTTTTTCCTCACTGAGGAGAGACCTAAGGGCAGATATGGGGTCATATGAAGTCATTCTACTTCCCTAGCAGTGCTGCTATAGCTACAGCTTTGTCTTAACATGGCTATATATGGCTGTTTTACAGCGGTTTAGTACACACTACATCTCACCACCTGCTGTCATGGGGTGAGATGATTCCTGAGACTCAGTAGTATCTGTGCTTTATAAGGCCAGAAGCAGAGAACATATGGAAGGGTCCTTTATGTTACGGTACTATGCCTTCCAAGGAGTGTTGGCATCAAGCAGGCAGAAGGTAGACAGGGAGCTTGGTGGTGGGTCTTTCATGGCAGGATATGAAGGATGCTGCGTTGTCTTGCAGTCCTGAATTGGACCTGTGGAACCTTTGCTTTGCTGCCATTCCTATCAACCTGTGTTTTAAAAATTTTTTAAAGCTGTGTTTCCTGCTTGTTTTTAGAAGAGGATGTTAATTCCTCATCCTCCCTCCAGTTGTGTTATACACATCCAATGAGGTGGAAACATGTATGTGTTACTTATTCTTTTGATTTACTTACTCATGCAGAGGAGATGAAACTACAAGGATGAACCACAGAAGATATTGACCCTTACCCTGAAATCTATTATAGTTTCTATGTAACTGAGTTGATTTCTATGAGAAAAGGATGATTTCTCACATAGTTTTCAAAGCACTTGAAGATCCTTCCAGCTCTGTAAAAATATATGGAATTATCAATGGAGAATATGATGCCCAGCTGTGCAAAGCCCTGGGTGACTAATAGGGCCTGACTGTGAGAAATGATTTAGAACATGGCGGCTCAGTCTGAGATTCCCAAGGGAGAATAAGCAAAGCAGTCCTATAATTCGCCATAGTCTCAGAAGGAATGCCATTAAAAAATTAACTTTATTGCAAAATCAAATTTAAAATGCAGAATGCAACCAGGCAGTGTCCTTAATAGAGGCCAGAAAGGTCGTATCCATCGATTTTTTTTTCTCCATGGGGTGTTGCCATCTGAGAATATTGTCATGTCCCAGGTTGAATTCTGAAATAAGGAGTTTGCAAGTGCATTTAATCAATCTGTAATTATTGATTTGGTTTCAGAGAGGAAAGTATGGCCAGTGAAATGACAGGCTGGCTACAGTTGCTATTCTCTTCCCAGGACCTAAGGAAAGGCCATGGTAACCCAAGATCATTGCCTGAATCTGTCCCAGGAAGCCTTTTTGCAATGACTGCCCTGTCTTTGATGATTCCTGCATTGTAATAAGGGACAAAAATGATTTTTTTGTGGTCATACATGTTCTGTTCACTTGCTTGAACCCTCAGAGAGAAAATTCCTCCAATATAGCAGCTGGCAGGTGTTCAAAATGGAATATAGGTGGAACCACCACCCCAAGAGAGTATCTGTTCCTTCTGGGAAACAGCAAATACACATCAATCAGAAGAGCAGCCCATAAAATGTTAGTAGACCTGACCATAGCTGAAGCTTTCTGGCCTGTCAACAAATCTAATTATATCATGTGTATTGGGTTTGTGTGGTGGGGTTTTGGTAGCAGGGGAGGGGCTGCAGGGGTGGCTTCTGTGAGAAGCTGCTCGAAGCTTCCCCGGCTCCAAGTCGGACCCACCTCTGGCCAAGGCCGAGCCCATCAGTGACACTGGTAGCACCTCTGGGATAACATACTTAAGAAGGGAAACCTGCAGTGGGGGAGGAGATTGGAATGTGAGAGGACACCTATGGAGATACCGAGGTCAGTGAAGAAGGAGGGGAGGAGGTGTGCTGGAGGAGGGGATGCCCTGCAGCCCGTGGTGAGACGGCAGGCTGTCTCCCCCAGCCCATGGAGGCGAGTGGGGGAGCAGATGCCCACCTGCAGCCCGTGGAGGACCCCACGCCAGAGTAGGGCGATGTCCAAGATGGCTGTGACTCCATGGCAAAGCCCACGTTGGAGCAGTCTGTGCCTCCAGGACTGTGGCCCATGGAAAGGACCCAAGCTGGAGCAGTTTTTGAAGAACTGCAGCCCATGGAAGGACTCATGTTGGAGAAGTTTGTGGAGGACTGTCTCCCATGGGAGGAACCCCACACTGGAGCAGGGGAAGAGTGAGGAGCCCTCCCCCTGAGGAGGAAGGAGCGGCAGAGACAAGGTGTGATGAACTGACCACAACCCCCATTCCCCATCCCCCTGCGCTACTGGAGGGGAGGAGGTAGAGAAAATTGGGAGTAGACTTGAGCCCGGAAAAGAGGGAGGGGTGGGGGAAAGGTGTTTTAGGATTTGGTTTTACCTCCCATTATCCTGTTCTGATTTGATTGGTAGTAAATTAAATTGATTTGGTTTTTTTTTCCCCAAGTTGAGTCTGTTTTTAGCCCGTGACCACAACTGGTGAGTGATCCTTCCCTGCCCTTGTGTCGACCCACGAGCCTTTTGTTATATTTTCTCCTCTCCATCCCACTGGGGGGAAGGAGTGAGCGAGCAGCCTCGTGGTGCTCTGTTGCCGGCTGGGCTTAAGCCACGACATTATGCAAAATCAGTTCTTGAACTTCCAACTCATCATAACCAAGAAATTTCTCTTGGGTAGATGCACCTCTTCCAGCTTGTACAACAGGACAAACCCTACTGTTCTTAGACTGTTTATGGGTCATTTCCTTGACAGATCAATGTTCCTGTCATCAGTCCCATGGAACAGGTTTACAGAAATCAAAATATGTGGACAGAAAAAAATTTAGTGATGACACAGTGGGAAGAAATATTAAGTTATCTGTGAATTGGTCAAGAAAATCCTACAGACCTGACAAATTAAGACTGGGTGGATCCGTCACCCTGAAAGGAGATAGTGTAAAGGAGCATAAAATGTCCAGCAGAAATTTGCTCATAGACTTTAAGCCTAAAATTAAGAAAGAGCTGCTGAAACATGTAGTGAAAAGATGAGGCTTGTAAACATACAGAACTGGGGTAAAGAGCAGGAGGAAAATAAACTCTCTTGTATTGTAAGAAGGTTGTAAGGGAAAGAAACAGTAGATTTTTCAGTAGATTAGAAGGATGATATTAGCTGAGGATATCACTACATCTAGTCAGTATTTCAACTCACTCAGAAAAAACATCAAAGAGAGAAAATATATCTTAAAGACTAACAACATGAGACCAGTCTTCAGAAAAGACAGGGAAGAGCTTGCAGCACTCACAGTCTCAATGCAATTGCTAATACGGTAGCACAAACAAATGTATTTAGGCTTTTGTTAAGCATCTGCTTGTGTTTGCACATAGATAATACGGACAAAGGGGTCCCTAGGTGAAGGATCTGGGGTCTGCAGTAAAGGTAAATGGCTCCAATGAGGGATACTGTGTGTCTGTTTTTATAGAGCAGTCATCTCCAAACTGTTTTGATGGGGCATCCCTATCAAGAAAAAATTTTTGAGCATGCTCCTCAAGCCTAGGCCCTTGGAGTCAGTTCTTGAATCTGCTAGACTCTGAAGAAGTTGCCTGATTTTCTGAGCTGATGTGCACCTGCTGTTTCAGCTGGGATGAAATCCAGGGTGGGCCACTTTCTGCTGGAGACACCATGAGGCCTGGCATGGACCAATGCGACTAAACACTTAATTGTCATGAACTCAGACAAAGAATGCATAAAATCCAATATGCCTAAAGAGTAGCTACTGTATGATACTGTTTCTCTAGCACATTGATGCGCTTGTCTTAGAACTACCTCAAGGAGAGATATCTGTTATTTCTGTGATTATGGCCTCATGCTGACACAGTGCTTGGCATGACACAAGGCAGTTTGTGTGCTCTGTCTTAAAGTGCGTAGGCTGCAGGCCCTGAAGAAGGTAATGGGACTTCTGCTTGCTGATTTCAACAGAGTCAAAACACAGCTTTTTCTCTAGAGCAGATACAGCACACTAGGGAACAAGATGAGTAAAGTAGTGAGATGGATGCCTTCAGACAAAATCAAACGTTCTGTGCTTAGATGCCCACTACTTGAACTGATTCTCAAAGTCCCCTGCCTTTGTTAGGGCAGATGTTTGCTAGGAAGTGTTTTCACTGTTGGAGTCTATGGAGAAATGAAAATTATTTCTGCTAACAGATAACTGTGTGGACACAAAAATAACAATTCTTTGAAAGTAATATTTCCATCTGGTTGTAAATGAGGTATTGAACCTGTCATTAGAACACTATCTATGATCTAAAATACTCAATCCTGAACTGAGCAAAAATACCCAGCACTCAGCCTGTTGACTAGTAAAGATTTGACAGTTTAGGGTTCAGAATCAAGAAATTTTTGGAAGCTGGAAGCTCTTCTCTCTATCCTGTTCTAGTCTGAGAAGTGTACAATTTATAAATTTTCAGTATGATTTGAAAAACGCAGTACCTCATGGGGTTTTTCTTTGTTTAATCAAACCCATGTCTTCTTGAGGTGTATGGTGGTATTTTTAATGTTTAGCATTAATGTGATTTCTTTTTAAATGCCAGCTATCTGAAAAGTGCATTTAACTGATTTCATGGAATCCTTTTTAGCTGTAGCAGTCTGGGAGATCAGCCCATCGGGTAGCAGAAGCTTAATTTCCGTTGTGTTTATGTGCATAGAGCTAAGGCCAAAAGGTATTTCTTTGTCTTTCCTATGTGCCAAGGATCAGATAGAATGTTGGTACTTAGTATGATTTCTCAGTTTTCTGGAGTGAGGAAATGGCCTCTGTATTTGCTTTTCTAACTAAACTTCTGTTTTCCTGTGCAGGAGTTTGAAAATCCATTGCAAATCAAGAATTTTCTCACTGTTGAGCACCATGTAACTCCAGGAAGATTAATGTAATCCATCAGATGCATTCTCTTGTCCTTTGGATTAAGAAATTTAGCTAAAATCCAATTTCTTTGTCCAATTTTATTTCCACTTCATGAGTTTGCAAGGGTATACGGATTCAGACTGAGGACTCAAACTGAGAAGCAGGAAATGTGATCTTTAATCTATTTTAATTTTTTCATGCAATTTTATGTTTTAAATTGCTAAGGAAATACTAATTTTATTTTGGTGTTCACTATTGCCCTCTTTTTTGGCAAATACATATGGGCCGGTATGCTAAGTATGATACTACTCTTGACCAGAAGGATATACTATACCCGTACCAGATTGAATCAAGCAATGGTGTAGTTTAATGTGCACACATTCGGGATCCTAACTTTTACATTTCATTTTACTAAAAGATCATGGGTTCGTTTTTATCAGAAGATTAATTTGTGTCAAGATCTAACTGGATTGAAATTGGAATTCAATTACAGTGCACAAATAGCTTTAAATTTTTTTATTAGTTATCTATCCAGACTGTTGAAGATAGTTTTACTTAAAGCTTAAGAAAATATTTTTTACTGAAATCTGAGTCTAAAAAGTCCATCTATACTTAGGGAATTGAACAGATTGTTTCTGTTTGTTCATTTCTTTCAGTATTTTAAACTGGCTTAATTTCTACTCTCACACCTTGTTTTTCTTAATGTTTTGTGAAAGAAAAATGAGCTTTCTTGGTTTTCAACTCCCAGTTGGTTTCTCAGCTCTCAGTGAACAAGTGTTTGAACTGAACTAGTTGAAAAAACCAAAATGTCTCCCTGTATTAAGAAAAAAGGCTCCTGTTGTCACAATAAGATTCTTGTTTTAACAAGCCACGAATCAAGAAGTTTGGACAGTGGGTTATATGGATATAGTGGTTCGACTTAAAGTGCCAACTGAGAACCTGTACTGCTTGCTCTTTTCAAGATGAATATTAAACAAACTATTTTTAAAAACCAAAAGGGAATATGCTTCTGCGCTTCAGCTGCTCTAGTTTACTGTCCAACATAAGTTTAAACTGCTGATATTTGTAGCTTATTCTGCCTGTCCTGTGACAGCAGCAGTGGCTGTTGGCTGATGAAAGGAGCGAGTACTGAGTAGGTTACATGTATACATATTACTCTGAAAACAGTAAAAATGTAATCTCCATGTTGCTATTGCTGGAAGGTAGGTGTTCATACTTTCATTATATGCTTTCTGCCTGGAGGTGAGTGTGTTTTCTTCTAAGCGAATTCTGCTTTTTTTTTTTTTTTTCCCCCCTCTCCTGCAGAGCATGAGAATAGATTTAGGAAGATCATTGCACATTAAAAGTCTTGGTTTGGCCAAAAATTAGATTAGAATTAGGGTGCAGGGATTCAGGTAATAATTGGTACAAATGCTGCAAAACCCCGGCTTATGAAACCAGCCCAGGACTGTTTTCTCCAGTGTCTCTTCATCTTCAGCTGTTCATAAAGAGGATTAAACTGATTCATACCAAGGGAGAGAGCCTATTCAGGTTTTCTTAATATGCAGCCTGCATTCTCCTTTGCTTTGTGTCACCTGCCAGGTCATCCTTTTGCATTGTCATAATACAACTAGCTGAATTTAGCTTTATTTTCTCTCTCTTCATAAATCTGTACTGCCAAACAGCTGATAGCAAGTCCCAGCAGTGAATATGTGTGGAGTAATCCCAGCAGATGGATGGATGTCCCTCTGCTTCACACTAAAATGTCTGTACCCCTATACACGGGGTGCCTGCATTGTACTGTGAACACCCTCTTTCTTCCTTCTGTACTCCACTTCTGTCCAGACAGTGTCTTACTGCTTCCAGGCTGTGTACGCCCAGTGAGTATGTATCCATTGGTGTCTTTTTTTTACCAACTCCCTTTGAATTGTCTCATTTATGCCTGGAGCTCTTTTCAGTCAGCTATTCAGTCAGCAAAATTTATGAGCACATACTGTTTTCCCCTAAGTTTTTCCCCCTACGTGTGTTTAAAGAGGGGTTTGAAGAAAATCAGGCTGGTGGCTCCTGCTCTTTTTATCATGAATAAGTGCCTCCCATTCACAAAAATATGTTCTCCCCTCCCTCCCCACTCCCAGGGAAAAAAGCGTGCTTCCTTTGCTACCTTCGGGCTCTTTGGAGGAGCCGAACAGAGAGAGGGAGTTTCCATCGCCCTTCACAGCAGGCAGAGTTGTTGAAGCCTTTTCTCCTAAGCAAAAAAATATTCTTTATTGCCATTTTTACTCTCGCCTGTGCTTAGAAACAGAGCAATCTCACAGCTCCGCACTCCTGCTCACGAGGAGACAGGAGAGGTCCCGCTCTCTCTGCCGCTCCTCGGGGAGGCTCCAAACCGGCGGCTCCGCCAGGCGACTTCTCGGGGCCGACAGAGCTCGCCCCGGCCGGCCGGAGGGGCCGGATCCTGCTGTTCCGGCCGCTGGCCACAGAGGGGCACCAAAGCCTCACGGTTGGGGCGGCGGGGCGGGCGCGGCCCCCCGCGGGCGGGCTCCGGCGCCTCCCCGGGAGCTGCGGGGAGGGGGCGGAGGGGCTGCCCGCAGCGACTGTCCCCGGGTGGAGCTGCAGTGACCTCGCTGAGAGGCGGGGGGGCGGGAGGGGCGGGGGCGGGGGGGGACCGGGGCGCCCGGGGG
>NW_010973368.1:4432816-4464846 GCF_000737465.1 Haliaeetus leucocephalus | reverse complement strand
GGCCCTCGCGGAGAGGCGGGCTGGCGGCAGGGCTGGTGCCGGGGAGGGCCGGGAGCTCCTGACGGCCCCGGCCGCGGGGCTTTGTCGCCTCCGCGACGGCGGTTCGAGGCCTGCTCGTGCCGCCCTCCTCCCCGCGGCGTCGCGTCGCGTCGCAGCCGTGGAGCCCGGGGAAGAGCAGCGGCAGCCCTGCGCTGCGTTCGGTCGCTTACCTGGCGGCAGGGAGGAGAGAGGCGGCATCAGATTGCGTGTCTGTCTCCCCACCCAGCAGTTGGGTGCTGCCCTCCGTCACCATCATCCCTCAGGGTACCGCAGCCTCCCGCCAATTTCTTTTGTGCGTACTTGTTTTGTTGCTGCTTTCAAAAATTCCTCAGAAATCTGGAAGAGCCTTTCAAAGTCACATCTTTGAACAATCTTCCTTTTCATCTCAGAATGGCAAACACTCAGTGAACAGCGCTCCAGGCTCTCACGGGGGTTAAACAACTGCACAACTGTTCCATGTCGATCGTGGCACAGACTCAGAAATATATGTGCCAGTTGCTGATATGAGTCTGGCCCATGTCACTCCCGTAGCTCCGCAGGAAGACGGTTAGGAGAGCCTGATTCTGCACTATGTATGAATTTAACAGAACAAATGAATGTTGGCTACTCTGGGGACCAGTGCACACTGAAAGGTGCAGTGGAGACCTTTGAAAATCACTGTCTTGTGGTTCGCCTCCTTTAAAGGCCACCATTTTGCTAAATCGAGATGTAGGGAAGCCCTAGTCTTGCCTGCTGCCATCAGCTTAGTGTACAGCAGCTAGCTCCATGGCGAGGCAGGAAGAGGTACTGGTGGATGGTCATGTCAGGCAAGGTGGCAAGGGAATCGCTGAGTACAGTTTGATCCTTTGACTGTGTAACTGAGGCAGGGAACTGATTAGGCCTTCGCTTCACACCAGAGGGAGGTTATGCAGAAGACAAGCTAACATAAAATATATTGATAAAAGGTCTTTTTATTGCACAAAAAAATGCAGGGTGCTTAGGCTCCACAACTGATGCTCTGTCTTCAGGTGGTGTTGACCAGGTGGTGCAGCTCAGAACATTGATGTTCCTGCTTGTGCTGGGGAAAGGGCTAAGCTCAGAACTGGCTTTAGCCCTGTGTACTCTTTGGCTTCTCAGATCTGAGCTGCTCTGTGGTTCATGAGAGAGTCTGAAGGCACCTGGGAACAAACACATCCCTGGACGCTAGTGGAGAGTGTAAAAAATAGCTGGCATGTTAGTGGAAAAGAGGCTTGGCAGTTGTGGTTATTTTGTGCATTGAAGAACATGTAGTCATAGGTGCTTACAGACAAGTTGCTAACTCAAGCAAGGTTGTGAATGACTTCCTGTAATTTGTCAAACTAGCCCTGCCTACTATTTGTCTTGCTTTCTGCCTCAATGGAAGGTTTTGTTCCCAAACCCTTGCTGTGTAGCCATATAGTAACAGATGGACATGAAAATGCTGAGTATTCAGCTGCGGCAGAGTAGTCCTTTTTTTGATAGAGATCCTGAATTCCTTCATCTCTTGAGGAAACTGCCAAAAGCTGCAGAGACTGCAGCACTGAGAAGTGGGAAGGGCAGGCTGTGGCTTCAGGCTTTGTACAGGAGCCACCTGATGACACCAGTTTTCATAGTTTTGAGCCCTCCCCTGAAACCGGGAAACTGAGAAACATGGTGAGAGGTTAGGCTCCAGAGCATAGGTCTGTGTTTGGGGTATGAATCTGGCAGCAAACTCTTTGGCTGTCTGGTGCATGAACCCTGATAACCCTGCAGTCCTGTAATATCTTTCTCAGAGCACCCCAAAGTCCTTAGCTATGTTTTTAAATGCCCTGCTGTCCTATAAGCTGGTTCAGAGTCTTAAGTCCCAAATTGACTGATGTGGGTCCCAAGGCATAAAACTGTGTTACATGACTGTTGCAAAGTCATACTAGTTTATCAGCTCCCATTTGCAGGCTTAAAACGTTAAAGGTTTTACAAAGCTTCAGAGCTGAAATCCCTTTTCAGTTCTCTGGCTCTGTGATTTCCGCCTTTACTTTTTTTATGTAAACAAATTAAATCTCTTATGGGCAGGCTTCTCTGTTTGTAGAAGATCACATAATCTAACCCATGGTGGGAAGAGACTTCCAAAGCTGTACATGCTAGACAAAATTCCTGCTGAGTCTTGTGTAGTTTATTTAAACTCTGCAGAACCTGACACATGCAAAAAATATTTTTGCTGTATATCTGAAGAGGACAATGTGCTTGTATATCACATGAGGATCCATGGGCCTTTCCAGTCCATTAGTTACCACAAGGGAGTGTTAAACAACATCCAAAATGAGGAAACCCTTTTAAATGAGCAAGTCAAGGGTCTTAGGAAATCTCCAAATTACTGATAACAGCTTTTCTTCAATTTGGGGATTTCTTCGCTATCTGAAGGACTATGAGATCACCTGGAGAAGGTTCACCCTGGATATGGAATGGAAGACAGCTAGGAGGGCTGCAATTTCTTGTTAGTAATGTTTCGTGGTGCCTTTGGGGTGACTATATCACTATACATTTCTCCTGCACTTCTCCCATTCCCAACCATGCTGTGACTGCATCCTGCCCTGCCTTTGTATGCCAGAAGTCAAAAAAGAACAAGGGAGCAATGGAAAAATCTGATATGGAAGTCAGTTGCTAAAGAATAGGGATATAATTAATGCCAGTCAGTATAGCTTTATGGAAACTAGGTCTTGTAAAAAAACCTTGATCTCAAGAATGTAATCTCAAAGAATGATTGTTAAAGGCAATTGTGTATATGTGATGTACTTATACTTTCATAAAGCATTTGACTTAGTACTGCATGATAGTCTGGCTAAAATTTTAGTATTACACTATATCAGTAAAGTGCCTGTTAAAAGGATTAAGAACCAGTTAGCTAAGAGAGCTCAAAGGCATCATTTGTGGGAAGTATTGCTGAATGAGAGAGTGTCCAGGGGATTGGGCAAGAACTGATATCAAGTTCCATGCTATTCAACAGGTTCGTCCACGATTCGGAAGTAACTATGAACCATAGCTGAGTTTTAAGTTTTGCAATGTCACACGATAGGGTAATAAATAATGAGAAAAACTTTATATAAAGCGATTAGCACCACGAGGAAAGCTAATTCTAACAAAATATGTATTAGCAGTCATATACAAAGTAATACGCTTGGGAGCAAGTACTGTATCTTGCAGTCCTCTATTCTGTAGATTGCATTCCTTAGAGCTGACCACAGGAGCAGGAAGTGGGAGTGATTTTTAACCTGCATGTACAGCTAGTAGAATATAGTTCTAGTATAGAGTTTTTAAAGGAAGGTAGAAAAACTGAAAAGAGCACAGCACAGGAAGCAAGATGACTTGGAATGAGCAAATAGAACTCTGTTTAGTTTCAAAAACATTGAGAAGTGACTTAGTGTAGAAGTACCTTCATGGAGAAAAAAATGCCAGGTGCACTTTTTCCCCCCACCATGATCAGAGGACCCTTTCACAACAACAGGAACCAACATCTGGAAGCTAGAGCAGTTTATATTAAAACTGCTAATGTAGTTTATATTAAAAATAAGGTACATTTCTTTCAATAAAAGAATGATTGAATATTGGAAAGACTAGCAAGGATGTTTCTTGTTTTGCATATCCTCAGCATCTATCCAGTGCCTCAATGAAAGAGTAATTTAAACTCATTACCATTGTGCTCAAAGTGTAATTCTGTGGCCTGAAATATAAAGGAGGGCATCCACATGGTCTTTCTGCCCTTAAGTATGATTCTGTGAAGTAAACAACATGCTGAAGAGATTCCTGTTGACTAAGCATCATCTTTGTCCTCGCATCATACTGAGGTTGTATGCAACCCTGCTGTGTTTCTCTGTGCCAGTATTCAAAAAGAACAAACTGGATGACCAGATGATGTATTGTGTATATGTATACAGTCTCTCTCTCTTTATATATGTAGATAACTTGCAAGAACCATCATTCTTCCATCTTGTGCTCCTAAGTGCTCCCTATGAGTGTGTTTCTGGCCATGAGAAGAAGCCTTCTGTTAACAGCTTAGGCTATATTTCCAACCTGCCACCCTCAGTCAACTTGCTGAGTCAGGCTAGCCTGCTGTATCTCAGTCTCATTTTCTGGGCCCTCAACCTACACCTAGAGCTCTTGACTATTCTGAAGACTTTGCTTGGTCCATACTGCTCTAGATCCCTCTTCCTCAACCTAGAATGCAGGTAGGCTATTTCTGGCCTTCTCTACTGGTAGGAGTCAATATGGGAAGCTGTGGGAAATTAAAAGGGTGCTAAGGAAGTCTCAGTAGGTCCAAGTGGGAAAAAGCTCTGCTATGTCCCCTTTCTTTGCATCTATGGGTTTGCAGATCCAAGGGAGGGGAAATACTGGAAATACTCAGAAGCTTTGGATGAAAATTAATAGGCAAAGATGGGGAACAGCCAAACAGGTAGAAGAAGATATGAGTTAGAGGGAGCAGAAAGAACAGTATCAGGAGGCTGAGGGGAGGTCTCTATAGTAAGATTTCCTATTAGAAGGTTTCAGGAGACTAAGCAAAACTGTTTGCAGGCAAAGCTGCTGTTTTGAAAACCCAGAGTCTTATGTGTCCCCCTCATGAAAGAACTGCATCACCATCCTGTTTCTTTCTCAGAATGGACACGGGCTTATGTCCTCTCCTTTTTTGTGCTTCCAACGGAGCTGGATTCGCTGAGCTGAGGCAACAGCCAATCCCATTGTAAATACTAGTGCTGCTTTCCTGGCAGTACCCCTGCATTCTCACAGTGGTTGTGGCCAGGGTCAGTGACCCTTGCAACCACTTTGAGCCCTTTATCCTTGCCTTCTTTCTCTGCAATGGCACTACCACTGATTTAATAGCATTAATGTTTAAGCCTTTCTCAGATCATTCTACTTCCATTGGCCCCCCTCTTTCATCTTAATTTGGCTGGAAGAAATGGCAGCTCTTTCTTGCCGTTTGCTAATGAACCTGCCTAGAGCAACTTTACAGTTGGCAAGGAAAGTGACGTGTCTGTGGCAGAAAGCAAAGCTTACCAGAGTCTCTGTGGACCAAGACTTTTTCTCATATATGTTTCATTTTCTCAAATCCAAAGAATTATTTTGTGATTTTTTTTTTCTGTTCCATGTGTAATTAAATCAGCACTCTGTGAAGCTTTGTCAGAGGAAAAGAAAATTCTCTGTCTTTGCAGGATAGGCACTATACAGGTGGTCAGGATTCTTATGTGGGATACTGCAAATATTTACTGGAGCAAATCTGAGCTGGACTTTTCCACAGGGTAGTGCTGAGCTGGACTTTTCCACAGGCTAGTGCTGTAGCAGCTGTAGGACTGAGCCCTTGCCAAAGAAGCACTTATTAATTCACACAGAGTGAAAAAGTTCCAACAGGAGAGAATGTTCCCAGAAGAAGAAATTACACCAGTCAAGGCATTTAGCTATGCTGGGGAAGAGCCAAATTCAAGTCTCAGGTCCAGAAAAGTAGACCAGGAACCTGAGCCCCAATCTCTCATATCCCATGAAGGTCTCCTTCTACATGCAGGCTTCTGTGTTACCCAATGCAAATTAGGGAGCCTTCTCTAGCAAAGGTTTCCTCAGGACAGTGAGTTCCTACAAAACATGTAGATTTCAACAAATTATTTCCCAACAAAGCTGGTTATGCCAAAGACAGGAGGAAAGAAAACCAAACCATGAGCAGTTCTATGGGTTAGGTGCTGACAAGTAGGTAGAGAGGGAGATGTTAGGGAGATAATTAGATAGTTGCCCAAGCATGGGCAGACTTGTGGCAGCTGCTTAAGCCATGTCTCTCTTTTGAGTTCTTGCAAGTGTCTTCTGTACTTGGGCTGCAGTGTGTGGCAAATGAAGGAATTTTACTTGGAATCATAGGGAGGACTGGCAGTTTTACATCATTGTCTCCTGAATGCAGTGTGTGCCTGCAGAATGCCACAGACCCCTTCATTCTCCTGTTTCCTTTCCGTGTGGAGGAGGAATGGAGCTATTGATTGATTTGTCGTGCTTTCATGTGCAGACGTGAACTTTGGGATTTTGGCCTGTATGGAAGCAAGTCCTGCCATTACATTCGCTCTACTTTTCCTGTTTTCAGTGCCATTGTTTTGGAGCAGGTCCTAGGGCTGTTTGTTTCAGATACATGGCCTCTTCCCCTCTCTGCTCACTTGGACCAGGGCTGCTAATCAGTGCTATCAAAAGAGATCTGAGTAGATCTTTGATTCACCACCTTCCACTTCCTAGAATTATTGTTGTGCTTGCTTGTAACTGGAAGGATTTGTTCCTTCCAGACACTTGGTATTGCTTATTTAAGTGCAAGGTCACTTCTACAGCACTGGTTTTCATCCAGCTCCACTACTGCTTGGAAAGCGTTCTCCAATAGTTGTTTGGCCTTTGGAGTGAGTTTGCCCCAGTCTATTGCCAGTGGACATCTGGATCAGAACCACGGCTGGCATTGACTGGCCCCCTTGACAGTAGTCTTGGCAAAGAAGCCAGGGCTTGAACAAACCATTAGATAATTAGAAGCTACTGCAGCGACTTGCAATCAAAGAGCCTAAAGAAATGGATGCAGAGGGTCCTCTTGCACACCTTGAAGTAATAACTCCAAAGGAGTAAAACTGCCTCTGAAAATGTTTCCTTTTCTCTGAGAGACACCCCTGGGTGTATTGCAAGATTTTGCTGAGTTTCCTGACCAGCTGCTTTGTACTCCTGGTGGGGCTTGCAAAGCCAGGAGGCCTATAGGAGACAGGCCTGGATCTTTCTGTGGCTTGTTCACCATCCATATAATGGTTAAATGTTTCCATTGCAGAGCCTTTTATTGCTAGTTGAAGGAACAGAGGGAATGTAGCTGGACTCTCAGAATCTAGACAGCATGGCAGGGCTGGCAGCTAGACAAAGCTGGTCTTTCTCCAGATTGCTCTTCATGGCTTTTGGATAACAGGTCAGTCAGTGCCAGCTGCATGGTGCAGTTTTTGCAAAGAAACTGCAGAACTTTTGGAAATTTTTTGAGTGTATCAAGAAGGGAAGTGTAATCCTACCTCCTGACTCCAGCTTTAGATGCTGTAACTCTAAAGTTTAAGCTGAATTTTAAGATCTCTTCTCTCTGTTCTCCAGGTTGAGCACAAAAGAGTGGAGACCTTTATAAGTCTGAAAATCTGACATTGAAGTTGTTCTTCTAAGGAAACAAAGGGAGTGGGAATTGATCACAGCATCTGTATTCAATGTTTTCAATTTTGCAACAGCAACCTTTCCATTTCCCCACTTCTCTATTGCTCTCCTGTGAAAGTGAACAAGATTCACAGCTGTGCCCATACACTTACAGCATTTTGAAACTAACACTGTACAGTGAAGCTGGGTTTTCTTTAAATATTTCCTCTTAGTGAAGAGATTCCTAACCAGAGGTGTTTGTGTCCTTTGCTTGCTGCTCATCTGATCAATTGTGATGAAAAATAAAGTCACTAGTCAGCAACAGCCTTTGTGTGAATGGCCCTGAATGAGGCTTTGGAGTGGAGTGTTTTAAGCCTTCCTCTTCAAAATCAGAGCCTGTGCTGTGTTAGCACCATTTCACAGTCCAGAATCAGTTTGAACAAACTAAGCAGCTTATTACTATTTGGTAACATACAGAAATCCTAATCCAGATGGAGACCTGACTAACAGGCTCAAAACTTATTGGGAATCAAAGGTCAGGACATTTGTGTGAACTATGAATTGATAATCAAATGATAAATGTTAAGAACAAGAGTCTTCCTGCTTCAGGGTGGGCAATAGGCACTTGCTAGAGGTAGTTCAGATGAGGCTGCCTGGTGACTGCTCTCCAAGGAGATTCTTGTTCAAGCAGCGGGTGCTGACAGTGTAGGAGAGGACAGGGGACTGGGAAGAACATGGCTATTCCTCCACTTGATGGTACACAGGCTGCCTGAGGGCAAGTTTCTTGCCCCAAGTGCCTCCTTTGGGTGAGGAGGGAGGACTCGCTATGGGATTTGAATCCTTGCTGGCAAGTGTACAAAGAGGTGGAATTAAATCCCTCTTGCATCCAAACTGTACTATAAGAACTTGATTCAACCCTCCACCAAAGAGGGACAATAACACACTAGTACATTTTCTGCCCATGACAATAAAATTCTATGCTTTTGTTTTAAAGAGAACTTTCATTCTTTTCCTCATGCTATATCTGTCACCCAGAAGTAGGTGTCAACAAGTAGGCCTGGCCATCAGTGTCATCTACATTCCTTAGATCATTCTGTCTAGAAGGTTGTCCTTGCTAGAAGACTGTATTGTAACCTGCTTGTGTTTGATGGAAGAGAAATTTATTTAAAAACGTGAGAAATAGTACTGTCCCAAGTATGGCTCTAGGACACTGTTGTTCAGAAAAGCAGGATGTGGCAATGAAAAACATTTTTTTTTCTACTATGAATTAGTGTGTTTGCAATCTTTAGTAATGTGTCTATTAAGCTAGGCATTGGCTATAGAAATGGAATAGCACCTTGTCACTATGGTTGTGCTGCCTTTCAAGGGGGTTGAGAAGGTGGTGGTAATTATCTGGTGATACGTGAGCATCAGATCAATTCTGTGGAAGTGGGCATTTTGAAACATTACTTACTTGTACACTTCATCAATTGAAAAGCACTGTGTTTGGCTGACACCAGTTGTACTATACACTCTGGTAGCTCCCAATCATTACTCCAAGCATAGAGTACCTGTGATAATCTTTTTATTTCATCCTATTGCCTTTCAGCCCCTCAGCCTCCAAATACTTATGCCTTTCCATATGGTGTGCTGGAAATGCTCTTTCCAAACTTCTTTACCAAGCTCCTATGAAAGTTTGTGATCATTCTCAACACTCATGTCTTCTTAGGAAGCCATTAATGTAGGATGTTGATGTTCTACATGGAAATGGAAATAATGACTCAACTGCAGTTTATTACTACTCTCCGAATCTTCTCTGTGTTCCCTTTTTTCCCTTCCCATCATTTTATATGTGTTCATGACCTTATTAATTGGGTATTGCTGACTTGAGAAATTGTGCTTCCTCCTGGAGAAAGATTGCACCTTTGCCTGTTTCAGTGACAAAGCTAGAAAGACAGGCAAAGTAAATAAAGCATAATGCCCAGTATGAGATTATAATTAATAATGAAGTTCCTTCTTTGCTGCTTCAGCACTCTTTTCCTCAGGTTTCCACAGCATCTTCTGTGATGCTGAAGGTCAGGCACCAGTGCTCACAAAATAATGCTGCCAGCCATAACTCAGTCTAAAGCCAGCTAAGAAAGGGTGTTTTGGGGCTACGAATACGAGGTTCTTGTGCCTCCTTCTCCTGCTATTGTCATCTCCCCTGGCTAACCAGCCATCTCTAAGCTTATTCCTCCCTTGCTGAGTGACTGCTGGACCTTTCTTTTTCTTCTGTTTTCATCTCACTGTCCTCGTGCTGCCACTTCAGTGCAGTGCCATGGAGAGAGAGGTTTCTTTTACTATTTGGAGCACATCCTGGCCAGTTGCAGCCTTTTTAAGGCAGTTAAAGTGGCCTGTAAATCATATATTGCAAGACGTCTTCATCAATTTTATGTTTAATTAACCCCACAGCCTCTAGCATGCTCTCAACTTTATATAGAGATCGCAAATGATATACTAACGATATAAAGGTTGGGGCTGGTCTTGAAATGTTCTATCTACACGGTTGTGTTCTCCCCACCTCTAGTTTTAGGGGTTCCTTGCGCCTGAAAAATATATATTAACACCATCACCTCCTGCTGTTTGATGTCTGAATGTTTTGGCAGTAGTTTGAAGTGTAGTTTTCTACCTCCATCAGTCCTGTGCTACGTTTATTTCCTTTGCTGATAGTTTTGACTGAAATAGAAACTGCTAATGGATTTCTCCAACAGGAAGACCTCCCACTCCACATAATCACCTCCCAAAATGAATATCACTTTTGTTGTTACAGTGACCTATGATAGAGACATTATTTTTGCTTTAATTGGTGGTCTATAACAAGGGAGTTAAACAGATTTCAGGACTGTAGTTCAAACAGGTATTTGAGTGATGGAAATCCAATGAGAAACTCTGACTGTCAGTGAGTTCTTGGGGAAAGGTCACTGTTGGCATAACTTCTCTTCAGCACTCAAAGGACTGCAGTGACAGAGCTTACCAGATTTCAAGATTCTAGTTTAGAGAAAATATGGAACTACGTTTAGGAATGGTGTATCTAAATCAGCCAAGCAAGACAGAGGAGTTCATGGTGCTTGCCTGAAGTCACAAAGAAGGTCAGAATCAGAGGTGGAGTATTGGGAATGCAGGCTTTTGCTCAGGCTGTGTGCTTCCCATCTAGAAACGTGTGACCTGTCCAATCTTGTCTCCATGGGGCAGTGTTAATATGACTAACAAATGCTTCAGAGTTCTCAGCAAACTGCTACTGGGGACTTCTAACTGGGCAAAATCTGTACCATCCAACCCTACTGAAGCTAACTGCAAGCTGAAAGATTTGATGATCGTATTGTTATCTATATTATATTCCACCATGAAAAGGATTAAAATATTATCTTATCACACCTGATCCTCTGAAATACTACCAGGCATTTGAACAACATCATTCTTTGTGCATGTAGAATATTTTTCTTACATGGATCTTGCTGATTTCCCCTCATTCTAGATTCTCTCTGCTGATTGTCACATATCATTTCAAGAGCTAACCCCATCTCTGACTGCAGCTATTTGTTATCAGCCCGTTTGCCTTTACCACTTCCATTTGTAATTTAAACACCCTAATTTAATAGGTTTGTCTCATTATTTTGATTAATCATATTAACTCATATTAATTAAGAGATGGATTTAGGTAATGACAGAGGTTAATGGAGTCAGTTTTCACTTTCCCCTGGTTTTTCAGAGAAGGGGGACACAGGGGTAGGAGGGGAAAATAGAGAGACTAGAAAGAATGAAAAAGAGAAACTGTTGGGGGGGAAATCTCAGTTAGCAATCAGAAATTCCCTGCTAATTGAATGTCTGATTTTATTAATGATGAAATTTATAAAGGTCCTTAAGAAAAGAAAAGAATTTAGCCAGTTCAGCAGTTAAGTGTGAATATTAACTAACTTCAAGATAAAAGTTTAAATATCCATTTTCTTTTCTTTTCTCTAGTTCTTTAAATAAAAAGCTCTCTTTGACACTTCATCCCATTAGAGCTTTAGTTTCCTTTGCCATCCATTGCTAAATGGCTGGAGACTGTGCAGAGAATGTAATGTCCTGGATGGTTTAAGAAATGCTGACCTTGGAGGGCAGGAAGTTAATACATGGATCATCATAGTGCTTATTTTCCTTGATGCTTGCTCTCTGATGATGCTTTGGTAAGTCGAAGAAGGTTTCCAGCTCTGCCCTATGCTCTGTCCTTACTCTACTACGCTTGTTTCCCTGAGGCTCAAGAAAAAACGAACTGCAAACAGAGTGTGAGATTCAGACTGAACTTCGTGTTGGTGCTGTGGGCTGCATTTCCATCTCAACAAAGGCATGGTGAATCCTTTGCTTATCGAAGTCCCTCCATGACAGGGTCTCATGGCTATTACTCCTGGGCATGTCCAGCAGCAGACTGCTCCTAATTTGTCTCTTTCTTTTTCCTTATTTGTACTAATGCTATATAGGCATAAAATCCCATTTGAGGAGAGGAACTCTTTATAGCCCTACTGCCCTCATGCAAATGACAGCATGAGGGCAAGTCAGTGGAAAGCTCTTTCATCCTGTACTCCATGACACCTCAACTGACCTGCTTCAATGAACATTTGAACAGAAAGCCATTTTGGAGCTGTAGCTGGTTGGTAGTGAATTGTGGGGTAACTGTGCAAGACACCAGAGTAAGCAGTTAACCTTTCTCCTTACCAGAAAAGAAGATTTTTGTGACAATGGTAACATGGTGTACAAAATAAAGGGAGGTAACTGAAAAACTGTTATTCAATCCCTAAATTAACAAATATGAGCAAGGTGTTTGTATAAATTGTCACAAATCTAAATCAAAAAGCATTAGAACAGGAAAGCTGTTTTGTGAACAAACTTACGAAAAAAATTTAATTGTGAGGGAACTTGACATCTTCATATATACTCTTCCAGTAAATGTTGCTGTTGAAATGTAGTACTCTCAGGCGACTATGTGAAAGGTAGACACTAATGTTTGTAAGATCATGTTCTAGTTTGAAGTGTAGTGCACTATCAGCCCAAAGATTATTTGGCAATAAATTACAAAGAAAAGCACCAAGAAGATGGTGAACATTTCCTGTGAGGTATTTGGGGAAATATTCTTTAAGTGTGACCAGCTGTAGTCATTGTATTTATGTTAACTCAGTAGAATATGTTGTCTGTGGAAGGACACACAGTACCTCCCGACTATCCAGATTTCGTGACTGCAGTACGGTCCCTTGCTCTCAGCTACTTTAAGCTTAAGTCTGCAACATAGACAGTCTCATGTGAATTTTTAATTTCATCCAACTGCAATCCTTACACCTAACTTGACTGCCACTCAGAAGGAATTTTAATACAAATTCCAGAAGCTGATTACTTTTCGGTGATCTGTGATTAAAATAGCAGAAGTCTAAAGTGGCATTTTTCCATAATCAGTATTTCAGAGTGGATGAATGAAACAAATTTCAGTTCAAAAGGCACTAGAGCAGTTGAAATCTGATAAGACTGACTGACCTTTTTGTGACTTTGATGAGAACATCAAAAAACAATTTTGCTTTTGCAATGATGTTTTATACCAGGTAGAAATATACCACATTTCAAGATTGTTGGCAACTTGAGAATGTTGACAGTCTGTTTCTATGATGTTAGAAAACACTATAAAAGTAACATCCTTTTTTTGTTGTTCTTTTGTTTTATCTTTGCTTAATATAAGCAACTAGGGAATGATTTCTGTGCAAAATGACAGTTGACCTGAACAGTAGAGAACTATGAATTTGAAAGATGCAGTCAGCATTCCCAGTCTAGTATCTTTTGGCTTGCATATAGAAGTATAAGCATGTAGGACTTGCATTTGAAAAGTACAGGGCTCAGAAGAGAGTGAATTCTAGGCGTGTAACATTAAGGGACTTCACAAATAGATGACTGGAAGCGTCTAAATGCAGCCTGACATTATGAAATGACCCAACAAAATTTTACTAAATTGGGAATTAGAACAATATGCCTGGCAGCACGTTTTTGTTCAGAGAGCTAAGGTCTTGTTCAAGCAGGGAAAGCCTCTCAGGCAGACTTTGTCTCTGTGGAGTCTCCCTGCACACTTACCAACCCATCACAGCTGCCTCTCTACCTGGAGTATTCCTAAAACTCTAGCCTCTGAAATCCTGCTTTCCCTTGAAGAATTCTCATTTTATTAAAAGCATGCAAAGCTTTTATCTCTACAGAAAAGCTTGAAACAGTAGAATGTTAAAAGCTCAGAAAATGTAAAAGCCTGATAGGAAAATCCAATACATGTATATGCATATATATATATATATATATATATAAAAGTATATATGAGACAACAATACCTCATGATGTTTTAAGACAGTTTGGGGATTATTTTGGAACCTGACTCAAATTTGAAGTCTCTCATTTTGCAAAACTGTCAATGATTTCAGTGAGGTTTCAGATGGACAGAGGACACCAGATACAACATTTTCATTGCAGGATTGGGAGGACTGTACTGCTCCTTTTTGGAGACTTTTAGTGGATACTGTTTGAATTAATATGTGTCTAAAGGGCAAGTTTGAATGAAAGAGATTGACTTTAATGTTTATAATTTTTTTTTCATACTCCTTCATTTAAGTTTGTGGTACAGATTTTTTTTATTAGCAGTAGACACACAACCAGAGATTTGCATGCTGTGAGGAAGTACTAAATAGGCAAAAGGAGATTGTAATACTAGCCTCTGACTAAAAATAAAGATTAAAAAAAATAACAGCACAGAAAAATTGTGTAGATATGATATTTTTCTCAAAAAAAGCCACAGTAGTTTAATTCTGATTTTACTTGTGTTGAATTTACACCAGACAAAAGTCAATGGAGTTGCTTCACAGTGTACAGTAGCATGAGGTTAGAACTGAGTCTTGTATCTTAAAGTATTACATGTAAGTGTATACACTCTTCTTTGTGGGTGCACTGTATCTCTTTGTCTATGCATATTCAAGTGTATATATTTCACAGTTGCTGTCTGCATCATTCACTTCCAAAACCAGCACACATTCTTTTTCATAACTTTTTGTTCTATTACAATATTAATGGGACTATCAATGGGAAAGGACAAGAAAAGCATTTTTAATGTTTATCTGACAGTTGCAAATTTCACTTGAGGTTGTTTACTGGGATCTGATGGTTGGCAAAGAGGAGTAGGAAAGGCAGCAAGATGAATGGGATCATCGGAAGAAGAGATGTATTTATGGGTCCTCTTAGCACCATCTAAGAGTAATAAAAAGTCCTGTCTTACCCCTCCTTTACCAATTCTTAAGTTTTAAATAGCAAAAAATGAGGGATTGTTTTAATTAATTTCTATTTAATCCAGGTGGCCTGTTCAAAGCGATACACTGCATGCATGTATGTGAAAACTAGATGAAAGTCTGTCCTGGTTTCAGCTGGGATAGAGTTAATTTTCTTTCTGGTATAGTGGTATATTTTGGTATATAGCTGGTATAGTGCTATATTTTGCGTTTGGTATGAGAAGAATTTTGATAACACTGATGTTTTCAGTTGCTGCTAAGTAGTGTTTAGACCAAGTCAAGGATTTTTCAGCTTCTCATGCCCAGCCAGCAAGAAGGCTGGAGGGGCACAAGAAGTTGGGAGGGGACACAGCCAGGACAGCTGACCCAAACTGGCCAAAGGGGTATTCCATACCATGTGACATCATGCCGAGTATATAAACTGGGGGAAGTTGGCCTGGGGGGAATCACTGCACAGGAACCAACTGGGCATTGGTCAGCGAGTGGTGAGCAATTGCGTTGAGCATCCCTGGTTTTGTATATTCCAATTATGTTTTTATTATTATTATTGTCATTTTATTATTATTATTTTATTCCTTTTTGTCCTATTAAACTGTCTTTATTTCAGCCCACAAGTTTTAATTTTTTCCTGATTCTCTCTCCCATCCCACTGCAGGATAGGCAAGAGTGAGCAGCTGTGTGGTGCTTAGTTGCTGGCTGGGGTTAAACCATGACGAGGTTTCAGTGTATATGTTTATTCTCATCCAACATATTTTCCCTAGTGGGGAAAATGCCTCAAAGTAAGAGAGAGTTTGTGGACTTGTGGATGAACCTGCAATGTGATGTCAAACTGTGTACCAAATTGCTGTTGGAGTTTGCCTTTTTTGACCTTCAGTTCTAGGACTATCCTGAGTGAGGCTTATTTGTTATGGGGAGAGCTGAACCTTTTTCCAATTTTGCTCTGCAGTTTTACAGATGCTAAGTTTTACACATCTGGGCACTGCACCTCCAGATTCTCTGTGCTGTAAACATCATCTCAGACAAAAACCAAAACCACACAAAACCAACAAACAATCTTGGAATTCTGCTCATCTTTTTAGGTCCTGCTTTAAAATGTTTAAGTATCAGTTTTTCAACTAGAAATGCAGAGAGTCTAACTTTTCACCAGCCAGTGTTTAAGAACAGAATAAAAAATTTATAGACTATAGATAACACAAAAATGGTAGAATGATAGCCTAAGAGTATTGTGTTCAGCTCTGGTCACCTCTGTCACAGATTAATGCAGAAATAGAAGAATTTCAGAGCTAGGTAGCAGGCTGAGTTGTTTGGAAAAACAGGCTGTTTCATCTGAGGGCAGGTGTTTGGAGAATAGCATGGAAGTGTAAGCGGAAGGTTTAATTTTCCATGCAAAATGAAATCCAAATTAACTGGCTATGTAGATTTGAACTGTTAAATGGTTCTTCCTGGGTATTAGAGCTCATGTGCTTCTCTTTCTGTTTTTCTCACTAGGCTGGGCTTTTTTGGTGGATTATGTCTCCTTTGATGTACCTTGACAGCCACACTGAGAAGCTTTGGTGAGGACTTAGACCACCACTACAGAGCACTGTGGCACATCTTTTTTTTTTAAATGAAAAATATTAAGTTTCAACAGGAAGCAGAAACATTCTCCTAAATTGTAATTATGTCAAAGGTAATTAATTTGGGGGAAGGCTTGCAAGAACTTTCAGTTGTCAGTATGTAAAATAATAATTGTCATAGTACATGAATTCTTATTGTGTTTTGAAATATCAGAGTGACGAAACAATAAATTTGGAAAGGGGCAGATACAAAATCCTTGGAAAGGAAATCAAACAGCTATACAAAATGGTGTTCTCAGCTGTAATGGATGGCTTCTACCATTTGCTGTCTTTTGGCAAACCAGTTCTCAGCCAGAGCTAGACTGCTTTGTCCTGTGCTCGATAGTGGGTTAGAAATACATGTTTCACAGGTAGTGCACAGGAAAGACAGCTTGGATGCGTAAAGAGGGAATTTGCCAATGAACCAGTCAACCAAACCAGTGACCTCTCCGAGATGCTTTTGTGAGCCTGCCTGATCTGTGAGCATTTGGGTCAGATGGTTTTGGTAGGGACTTTCTTTTCTGGCATACGGTCCTGCCTTTCCTGGATCCCTCTCTTCCCCTTTCTGTGGGCTGGGGAGAGCCGTGCAGGTGGACAGCATATAGTCATGCATGCAGTCCAGCTGCTTTGAAAACTGTCTTGTGGGAGTGAGGGAGGAGGTGAGAAAAATGCTTCATCGCTGCTTCTGCTGGGAATCCTGGAGAGACACAGAGACATTGGTGGAGTCCACACATCACTGCCTGGTAACTCCACTCACTTTTTATCAATTACTAGGACTAATTTCTATTCAGTATTAGGTTTGGGTTAATTACAGTTAGGTTCCTTTCAGTAGTTAGGTTAATTACAGTTGGGTATTCCCTGTTGTCACTGCCCCCAAATGAGGGGTGTGATCCCAGTCCTGTTTCCTGCCTGCAAAATCCAAATTTGAAATTTGAACTGGAACTAAGGCAGTCTGGACCAGTGCTTTATTAAAAAGCCAATGGAGCAGCAACTGTGTTGCACATGCCTTCATAGCCTAAGGCTTCCACAGTACTTTTAAAGCAATCTAGATTTGGTGTGTCCCTGCTCAGAGACACTCCTGTGCACTTTACACAACAGACAGTATAGACTTAGCTATTCACTTACCTCTGGGCTCCGCATGCAGATCTTGCCTATGGTGCCACGGCTGGCTGGCTGCCTTAAAAGCTGGAGTCTCCTTATTTGGAAGGCCTCTGCACGGAAAGAAGTGTCCTACCCTTTAATTTAATAGTGAAATTGTTGGTGCAGTATCCGCGCATGTATTAACTGACTGCTAGGGCTAAAACCACTATAATTTCTCCTCAGTTTGCTGCAAACTGGCCTTTGGACTCCAGTTCTTTGTCATGCAACAGCCTCAGCAAGCTACCACCATAAAAGTAGAGTCAGCAGGGCCTTTATCTCTGGCATGCAACTGTCTACATCCTCAGTCCCAATCATTGCATCTTTCTAAGCTGATTCTTCTGGGAAGGAGCTAGTGTGTCCCTTGGTCATGAACACAGCCATGTGCACAGGGGACAGCCTCATCTATTGGGCTAAGCATTAAACTGAAAGCCCAGGACCTGTGTCTTTAGATACCACTTTTAGTGCCATCAAGTCCCTTAACTTTGCTCTCCCATCTTCTTCCTCTGGGGAAAGGAATTCAGCACCCTCTTGGAAGGCAAGGGCTGATGAGTGCAGCTGATAGACTGTCAGAGTGAGGGGAAATGGAGGAGGCTTGTTGTAGTAAAAAGCCCTGTTTGGGGGAAAGGATCCCTTATAGTGAAGGTGGCGAATTTTTGGTTGTATCTGGAAAAAACCTCTGTGGAAGTGCTTTCAAAAGTTGCCTTTATGGAAGAAGATAATAGATAAGGAAAATGAAGAACTGTTACTTGCTGAATTCTGCTATACTAGAACAAGGCAGTGCTTCACAGAGCTGACAGGAGGTTGGTTGAAAGCACGTAAAGGAAAGAGCTTCTGTGCCTGGCTGCTGGAGACTGTGGTACCTGAGAGCACTAGCATGTTCAAAGAGGGACTAACCAAATTTGTGGACAACAGGCTCATTAAATGGGTGCTAAAGAGAACACGAGGAGGTACTGCTGCATGTCACAGCTCTGAAGGAAGAAAGGTGCTGCCAGAGGAGGATTTAGGAGCGATGGTACATGATGCTGCTTATCTTGCTTTGTTTTGGAGTGTTGTGTGTGACAGAAAACTGGTAGTGGCAGGACTAAATGTGAGGTGACATGAGGACAGAATTACCAGAAGACCTTGTGATCCCCGGGGCCTGCACAGATTTTAAGTGAAAACAAATATCTCTACTGGCCATGAGGGAGGTGTAGCACCCAGTGAATTGTTTACCTGGGGTGATACCAACTGACTTATTATTTATGTGCTGAAATTCTTAGCATATCTCAGGATGGCTGGTGGATGAAAGTGGACAGACACCAATAGCATCCCTCTGTGGAAAAGTATCTTCAACAATGCTATGTGTGCACCAAGCCTACAGCTTGCTCTGTGGCTCAGAAGGTTGGGGGCAGACTGTGTGCTTTCTGCCTCTCCTGCTTTTTAAAAAGTCCCTTGAGCAATGAGCATTGATGTGCAATAAGCTCTGCTGAGCATGCTGGCAGCAATGGTTCCCAGCTGAGTGACATGATCACAGATGGCACCTACTCAAGCTTCATGCTTATCCCGGAAGTTTGTTTTACAGGATCATCCCAAGGTGCTGAGAACAGCTATGTTGTTACATGCAGGAATATTATTACAGCCCCTTCATAGGTATCCATGATG
This sequence comes from Haliaeetus leucocephalus, assembly GCF_000737465.1. NCBI lineage: Eukaryota > Metazoa > Chordata > Aves > Accipitriformes > Accipitridae > Haliaeetus > Haliaeetus leucocephalus. The sequence continues at coordinate 4,446,005 of NW_010973368.1, read as the reverse complement.
CTGAAAGTCACATGCCATCTGCTTGAGTGAAGCTCTGCTCTAACCCACCTTGATTCCATCTCCAGGTCGTATACTGAAGTGGTAAAGGTGTTTGCTGTATTTCTTCTCTGTTTCTAAGCTAATGTCTTTCAGTTGTACCTATGTCTTATCAGAATGATCTTTGGTAGGACACAGTGTGGAAATTTGGGGAGTTATATTTAATATATTTCTGGTTACCTTTATTCATGTTTATAAAATGCTTCGCAGGCATTTATAGTGTAACTTCAGATGATGTTCCTAAAGTAAGGAAGCGTTGCATCTAGCTTGAAGGTAGGGAAGTAAAGGTAAAAGGAGGCAAAGGGATTTGCCCAGGTCTGCAGATAGAGTCACTGGGCATTAACATCTCAAGTCTGGTGCCTGCCTTTGTGCCCTAAAATGTGACTACATTGCTGATAGACTGGGGAATCACTGAATAATAACTTTGCTATGCTGGGCAGTAATAAAGGAACTCTCATCTGTACCTGTTGGGAGGACAGCACTGGAGAGAGGTGTGTGCATGATGGGAAATGGGTGGTCAACTGTGATTAACACCTACAAAGTTGTACAAACTCGTGAATAAGTCTCTAGGTTTCATTGGGTGCTACGTGAAGACCAGAAGGAAATACTCTCAAGTATCAAGTTGAATTTACCAGTAAAAGTTGTTCTCAGTGGATGTTGTGGGTGACCAAAAATATAAATTAGTTTAGGTATTCAAGTCCATTGATGGCTAATAAATGGAATGGTTTGAATACAGCCTTTGGCCTTATAAACTCCTTGAAAGACTGGGTGCTAGAAGAGTATACTTGGAGAAGGTGGATTCTTTCCCAAGCATCTGGTGCTAGCCATTGGTAAGACAGCATATTTGGTGTGATGGACCTTTGGTCTGTCTGTTCTTAGGAACCTGATAATGCACATTTTGCTATGACAATCAATGTAAGCTCTAATCTTGAGAATGATGGATAGTTAGTAAAGTTAAAAGCTATTACAAGATCCTACAGCAACTCTTCCATTCCAGTCTTCCTTGCTCTGTCCTTGTGGCACTTTGTGCAAAGTCCCGTTTCCAACAGTCTAACAAGTTAACTAGTACCAGGGCCTACATGCAGAGCCCAGGTCCTGCTCACAGAATTGCTGCTAGGGACTTGCTGAACCTGTGATTATGCAAGTCCGTTCTGAACTAATATACTGCACTGATCTCCAGCTATGCTGTGCTTGTGAGATTGAAGTGTTTCAGAGGCTGAGGTCCTTTCATGTTGATGCAAGAGCTAATGTTAACTTTATTGTTCTAGAATTTGACAAATGTGTAAACTATATTTTGTGTTCTGCAAGTGCCGTTACTGCAATACTGTTCACTTTCTGTCCTGACTGTTGCTGCCTGAGTTGTGAAGTAACCGGACATATATCTGTTTTAGAGGTGACAGTGTTTTAAAGGGAGGTGAAATGATTCCTATATATGAATTCCAAGGTCTTTTTGAAATGAAACACTACCTGTGCCTGACAGTAGTAGATAACAAGCCTTCTTGCAAACTCCATTTGAGCAACAAAGGTGCTGCCATCTCAGTGTTTTGTATACATTTGTGAAGTAAACCAGTCAATATTTAGAAAAAGCACATATTCTCTATCAAAACTGTAAGACATAAAATGAAGCAACTGGAGGCAAAGCTTCCCCAGATCCCGTCCCTATTTTCAAAAATCCTAAATAAGTTTAAATTTGAAATCTGGTGTTCATTCATGGGCTAGGCTGGTAATATTCAGATTTGCTCCCATGACTTACATGGCTGGGAAAGGAAGAAATTTTGGAGCATAGTGAAGTTTTTCCAGAAATCACACACCTCTTTTGCTGGTATGCTTGGGAAGAATGCAAATGTGAGTGTGTTTCATGGTGATTGTCCAGGTGATAGCCTTTTCGGCATTCCAATGAATGGCCACCTGTCTGCCTGTAATAAATGATGGCTATAAAGGGAAGTGATCGCAGCCATGATACAGCCAGAGGCATTTGTTTATATTCTTATAATATGTATCAGATTGAATAGAAATTATCACTTACAATTGACAAATGGAGAGTGGAGATAGTTGGTGGGTATGAGGAAGCTCAGCCAGAGCTGGGCCAGCTGCAAACTTTCTTCAGTGAAGGCTGTCTGCAAAATGCAGGTGTTGAGCCAGCCAGTGATTAATGGTGAAGCTGGAGGCTTCCTTGAGTTAATGATCCACATATCTTTGTATAGCAGCACAGAGTCGGTAAAGCCTCTTGTTGCCTCTCAGAAAGGATCCTGATGGGTAGAGGCTGCCATTTTGGGAGTGGAGTGTGTAATTAAGTAAATGGGGGCCAAAGCAGAGGAGTATTCTTGGGCATTTCTTCAGCAGAATAGTACTGACAAGTAGTGTCGCCCCTCACCGTTTAAGTGGTGTACAAGACCAGGATTGCTGAACCTAAGCAGAGCGCACCTGGCTGGATTCAGAAGCGCTGTTACACGTTCCTGTAACGATATTACTCTTGTGTGAACTGGGGAAAGGGGTATTCCTTAGATCTCTTTCAGATCAAGAGTCTGCCTTATATGACTGCTTTCCTGAATGGCTGCTACAATTTCTCCCTCTTGTCTCTGTGCAGACACATCACTTCCTCTTCTGGATCAAGAAGCTGAGTATATCCAAGTGAGAAGCCTAAGAACTGATCGGGGGCTGGAGAGAGACCCAAGTGCATTCAATCTGCAAATAAACTGAATGTTTTAAGCTCCCACTAGCATTTGATCCTTTTTAGCAAGTCTTGTAGGGATACTAGAACTAAAGAAAAATCTTGGACCAAAGATAGAAAAAAAATTTCTCAAGACAAGTGATACCATCTCTGCTGCTTGCCACGAATTTAAAACTAGACTGGACAAATCTCTAGAAAATATGCATCTGGTAGAAGCGGTGAGCTATGTGCCCTCTCTGAACTATTTGTCAGGAGAGCTTTTTGGATTCTACATGTGAAGACCTATTCCTGCAGATACCTGTAGTGATCTGCCATGTTCTTATTTGCTGTCTGAAGCTATTTGGAGGTGGGGTTGTTGAAAGAAATGAATTAGGAGTGGCTAAGGAAGGGAAATGCAGACGAGAGTGCTGCAATACAGGTCAGGTCCATCCATTGTGCTTGCCTCCCATTTTGATATGAAGGAATAAAGATAGCATCATAATCTGTAGACATTTTGTAGAAGAAAAAATTATGGAACATGCAACAAGCCCTAGCAGAGAGTTTAATGTCTTCTCACCCACCTTTTCCCCTCTGAAATTGTTCCATATAGGCCCAGCCACCAAGAGTGTCTATCTGTGAGTCTATGGGATACAGAGCTAACCTGAGTGAAAGCTCTGTATGAGAGAGGCCTATCACGTAGCTACTGCCAGGAGTGGAAATAGACTTGGTTATAAGCTGCCTTTGTGCTCTTCTTTCTGTTTACTAAAGTGCTGCCTTGTGCCTGGTAAGGGAGGCTACCCTCTAATTCTTGGAGTCTTGCCCTAAATCTGTCTTTTCAGTTTGGTAGAAAACATATGTCCCAAATCTCTGAGAACTCATTACTCCTGCTGGATGATAAGTTCAGGGAGTGCTGCCAGTCAACCCTGTGCAAGGACTTTCAACTTGGAAAGGAATGCTTGTTCTCTTAATTTTCTGCCCAGACACTGAATACTACTAGGGAAAGGGTTATGCATGAGTTGGGTAATTCAAAACAACATTAAAAAAAGGTGAAACATTTGAAAGAAACATCACTTTCTTCCTAATGTGTTAGCGATACTGATGGCTGTTACTTTAGGTTTCCCTACCAGCAGAGGAAGCTATTGGATACAAATGAAGTCTCATTTTTCTTATGCTGCTAGCAACTAAAAGGCAAATGGCACTTTGTCTGGCTTGCATGGGACAGCAAACTGTTCTGACTGCAGACCCACTCACTTTGGCTTGCTTCCCTGTCTTAAATTTCATTTCACACCTCATGTTTGTGCAGTGTGAAGGCTTCTCTCCAGAGATCTGGCTTAGATAGAGCGTACTACTATTCACTGCTGCCTGGTCTTGTTAGGACAGACAGTTCCTTGCATAAGTTCATAAATCACATAGTGCATGATGTGATCAATACATCCCTTCCATACTGAAATGCCAATAGTCAGCTTGCCTGAGCAAGTAGGAGACCAAGCCTGGTACATATACACCTCAAATCCTGTTATGTCTATCAACATGCTGCTTTTAGGGATTTTGTCACAGATGCTGGCACTGTAAATTCTCTAGAGCAGTAGTTTTGATGTGTTTCTGCTTGTGAAGCATCATTCAACAGTAGGACATTATTTTTATCCCTGTGCTCAGAATTATGTGCTTTTTTTTAGCTTTAACGTCACAGCTGTGGGCTTGTATTCCTAGTTCTGTCACTGACGACTCTGTCCTGCAGAACTCGCTATTGGTCTCTGTGCTATAGTTTTTGATGGGACAGCAATACTTTCCTCTGAAATTGTTCCAAAGTCTTCAGGCAAGAAAAAACACCTAACCAATGTTTTGTGACTAAAACTGCTAGGCTGAATGATAAAGAAGAAACTCAAAAATCCCTTTGCTGGTTTCTTAATATCTATTCATTTGGAAAAATTAAACTGTCCTTCTTGTAAAGCTTACAAAAGCAGAACTTGACACTTGTTCTAAACCTGAAAGTCCTTACAGTAAGAAGAAAACTGTTTATTGCCTTAGCTTTACCACACTTTGTTTGTTACATTGACCAATTCTTGTCCTCTTTTAATCCAGAGAAGCACTGAATGATGTTTTAAGGGGCAATCTAAGGCAGTCTGAATTTATCCACTCAAGTCCACACGCTTTACTGAGAAAAGGTGGTGATGAACAAAGTACTTACAACTCTGCTTAGATAAATGCCACTTTGTCATGGTATCATAAATAAAGTCTGTGCAGTTGTAACAATTAAATTAGGTACTGGCAGCAATTAGGTGTTATCTCCTAAATATATTTGTTGGCAGGTGCTGACACATACCTATAATTGCAATGTGTGATGGGGTGGAAGAGATGTCTTTAAAAAAACCCCTAAAACAACAAAAACACATAACAAAACAATCAACCCCTCCTGTTCTTTGGTGGTTCACTTTCTCATGGAACATTATTGATCTGAAGGACAGTGCTGTTGTATTCATCTGACTGGTATTTAAGTAATAACTTAATTTGCTGCAGCTTCAGTACAGCTGTGCTTACCCACTTTAAAGTTTGAGTATTATCTTCCATGTTCTTTGTGCTGCTCTTGTAACTGAAGTTGAAAGTGTCTAATGCCATGTTCATTTGGGAACACTGACTTTCATTCAGAGACACATTTGAGCTATGAAAACATTTAAAATGAAATACGAAGAAATAACAGACAGTGACAGCATATCTCAACAGTATATAGTGCTAAATTAATTAACTACTATGAACTCATATTAGGAAAGTTATGGGAGATACAGGAGACCATGATATATAATGATTATGTAGCTGCAACCTGGGTATTTTCATAGCTGCAAAGGCTTTCCCTCTAGCATAAACTGCTCTGTGTTGTGTGGGGGTTTTCTTTTTCCAACCAGGACTTCTGTATGTAGAATCCTGGCCTTTACTCCAGTCTGGAAGGTCCTCCCTATTTCATCAGCACAGATGTATGAAAAAAGCTGTGGAAAATGAGAGGAACTGAAAAGGATCAAATTAGTGTGTAGAGGATACAGTCAGTGAAGCTAAAAGTAAGTGTGAGCTGATAAAAGCTGTTGCAGTGCTAGTGAGAAACAAGGGGCTGAGCATGGTTTCTTAGCATGCGTCCTAGAGAAAAGTATCTTAACTCTGCTTTTGGTAGGGAAACTTTGGATCTTTGTCCTCTCTATTCTCACTGACAAAATCTGTGGGAACTATGGCAGTATGAAGCAGCTGTAAAAGTTTGAACAAGAATTTATGTAGCTTTGTGTCCTGTTTGATAATGGCACTATTGCACACTTCTGAGAAGAAGAGCAGTGTTTGGCAATCCAGAAGTTTTGGGCCTTCCTGAGCCAAAGGTTTTCTATTAACTACTGTGATGAAAGGTCCTTACAGAGACCTTTGTAAGCCTAGGCTGAACTACATTTAGCAAAGCAAGAGGGGGAGGAGTGTGAATTAGATCTTCTCTTGATCCCTGGAACATACACAGTGTAACCAAAATACCTTCAGCCAGCTCCAGAGTAGCTTGTAGGGCAGCTTGTAGGGCCCTGGCTGTTCTAATGAACTCAGATTAAAAATGTAAAGCTCATCTTTAAAATAGGTGAGAAGGAGTTCAGTGAAACCTTTGTGACCTGAAAGAAGGGAGGACCAGAAAATACCACCTGTACGGGACATTTTTTCAGACCAGAAGAGTTCTTGTTTGTTTGGTATAAGATTTGCATCACAGGAGGAACTTGTTCTCACTCCATAAATGAGTGATTACTTGTCTTGTTATGGAGAATAAATATAGCCTTATTAATATGATTGCAAAGAGCCCTGCCATCGTCTTAATGAAAATTTTGGATTTAATTATACCAAGGACCCTCCAAATTTTACAGCTTTTTCAGAGCCCATGGCACTCACAGTTCCTATATGAAACAATTGATTGTAGCTACCTGCCTTCCTTGCTCAGCACAGGGTGATGAGGCTTGGAGTATGAAGAAACATTTATGGGTGAGTGACTGGGCTGAAGATGTACAGTGGAGAAGGGATAATGCCTTAGATGCAGTACAGGAGCCTGCAGACTGTTCTTGGTTGTGCATGTTATAAGCCCAAAGAGGAACAGGCTGTGCACAATCTAACCAACTCTCAACAGGCTCAGCCACAGATTCCTGGCAAGCTGATGCTATTTAGAAATAATGCTGGCATCTATTTTGAAGAAAAAATAAATCAGAAAGCCATTACTTGTTAGACAAAGTGATAAAAGCCCTAACATAATGTATGGGATTTCCTCTTTCTTACAGGTTTACTGTTTGCTCTCTCTTCCCTACCTTTTAAGGAGAATCAGGGATTTGAGTTGTTCGTTGGGTTTTGCATGTGTGCTGTTGTCCCCTTCTGGCTCTTTCCCCACCTGCTGGTTTCTCTTCTCTGTACCTGGGCCTTCTAGGTTGACGTACACCTGCAGCATGAATGTGAAGGTGTGCAGCTCTGGCATAAGGCCATCCCCTTTCCCCTCTTCACCCCCACAGCATGAGCCAAATATGTTAAGAATCAGTCAAGAGGACTGCTACAAAAATAATAGCACTGGCATTACCTCTGCTCCTCCTACTCCCTTAGGGCTCCCTGTGCAGCATTTATGCATTGTTGTTAACAGGATGGTGATCCTACCTCCCTCTATGGTGCTTGGAAAAATGGTCCCACTAAGTGATGTCAGACTTTTATCTCACTCTTGAGGTTTTTTTTCCCCTCCCACTGTCTCACTGTCTCACTTGTTCTCAAATTTCAGTCTAGAAGATGACCTCTGTGTTTTGCTCCCTTGTGGTGGGTAGGGCACACAGGTACCCTGCAGCACTGATGTTCTCTTTCCTTTCTTTCCCCATCCTCACACAGGACTGATGGCAGTTCCCTCTAGAATACATCAGTGCTGCCCCTACCCTGGACTGCTAGATAGGAACGAGAGGTATAACATCTCTGGTCCTCCTGTAACAAACAGTTTTGCCCCATGTGAGGGGTGTGTCCCATAACAGTATATCTCAACATATTCTTAGTGCATAATTATGCTCTGGAGCTGACTTTTAATAGTGATAATTACCTTCCCTGTAGTTTTCCACTAAGGAACCACCACTTGCTTTACATGGGTTAATAAATTAAGTAGCCCATGTGTCCTCGGTCTCTCTCGTTATGGTTGTTCCAGGGGGATGAAGGAAACTAAGCATTATGATGGGAATTGACAACAACTAGTTGGAGCTACATGCATACCAGCCAACTCTGTCCACTAAGCAAAAGGGTACATTCACTCTGAGCTGGATAGCTTTTGGGTCCTGACTTGCAGCCACTAGCTCATGACACTAGGCAATGCTTCGTGTTCTCCTTGCCTCTTTCCTTTTCACTTTGGCTCTTCCTTCTGCCCACTTGAACCAATTCCAAGAGGAGCGAGCTAATAACACAATAACTCGGGGTGGGAATCTTTCTACTACACCCTCTCCCCCCCCGCCTCCTGTCCATACAAGATTGATAATGAAACCGATACCTTTCACCGGCGTAATTTTCATATTTAATGAGCGTGACTCAAACTATTACATTAATTAGTCAAATCCCACAAACCGTTAATGGTGCACGCGGTAATTAATATTGTATTCAATTAAAAGCTGACCTGTTTCAGGTGCCTTCCCCTGGTTTGGGGGGCTCTTTGCAAACAGTGTATGTTCCAGTGCCTGAGGCCAAGCCTTTTATTTTGTTCCAGTGGTGGGCAAGGGAGGTATTCTTTTTTCCTGTTTTGCTTTTATGTTTTTTTTTCTCCATGAACATATGCTGGTTTCTGCCCCCCCCCCAATCACCGAACGTGGCTGCTCTCACTATACAGACAACCTGCTTGCTGTGATTTATGGGTTAGCACAGTGCTGGGCTCACAGACTGGAAAATTTCCAGTTTACACAAGAATTCCCTGAAAAATGAGCTTGGTTAATTTATTTCTTTCATTAACGAGTTTGAACTGTGAGATAATCTTTCTGAAACCCACTACCCTCGCCTTCACAAACCCTGAGAAGCAAAAGGGCCCATTCTGCTTCCACAGGGCTCAAATTCACATCTTAACTAGCTGTGGACAAAAATGCATGGTCAAAACTTACTTCTGAAACTTCTTTAAAGAGGTGGGGTGTTTTTTCTCGCCTGAAGGTGAGAGGTGGAGGTCCTAGATCCTAATGTTAATGTTTCAGACCTGCTTGTCTGAGTTAGCTCACTGCTGTACCCTGCTGAAGCCTGCGGGGTTGCTGCTCACTGGTTCTGCAGGAGCAGGGTGCAGTCCTCAATCTAAGCCTCTGTGTCATAGTGGCTCCCTCCTATTCAGCTGTGGTTCACTGGTCACCTAATATCTACAGACCATATCCAGTAGTTTCCTGTGCTATTTCCTCCTGTTCAGTAGGAGGTGAGGAGTTGCACATAGGTCCGGTCCTGACACTTCTGTCCGCTGATGTGATTTGAGGACTGCTGGATACAGGGAGTTTGCAGCTGGGAGTTGTTGCTTCAAATCAGTTTGGGCCATTTCACCAGAATTCACAACTTTTTGTGGGTTTGTGTGGGTTTTTTCCCTTTCTTTCTGCCCTTCTTTCTGTCTTCTGTCTTTCTGTCCTTCTTTCTTTCTGTCTTTCTTTCTTTCTGTCTTTCTTCTTTCCCCCCCTGTTGCCCTAGTCATAATTATGGTCTGTTTCCAAGTGCTCTGCAATATCTCTATTCCATGCTGAATGGCTTGGAATATACTAGCTAATCCCTTCAGCAGATCCAGAGACCTTATTTGGACTCTCTCTGATTTTCCTGTGTTCTGACATGCAAGGGGGAGGTACTGAATACAGCCCTAAACCTTCTCACTAAATTTGAATAAAGAGGAGTTATTGTCACCCATCCATCTCACAAAAGTTGTGTATGTAGATAAATATTAAAACAGCATTTGTATTAAAATCACACTGCATGATTCTGAACAATTTGGTATCTGCTCTGACTAACGGCTTTTCCACTGAATCACTGCTCTCTAACCAGATCTCTTTGTTTCTGTTGCCATATTGCATTATTTCCCCCTACAGATAAATATGTTGCTATTCATACTAAGTTTCTGCAGAACAGAAGGGAAATATATGCTTGTCTTGAAAATACGCTGTTGTTACAAAGACTTTGAATGATAAACACATGAAATATCACTCTGATTTCTTCCTAAATAAGTTTAGTCATCTTTTAAGAAAATAAGAAATGCTTTGAAACAAAATAATACAGATGCTTTGCAAACATTTATTGTTATCCTTTAAATCAGTAGAATTTACTGAGAAGGAGTTTCACTTATTATCATTAAAGACTTCCATGGCAGATCTAGTAATGGTGTCCACATACTGATGCCTGATCATTAGTCCAGCTAAAATGTTTCTGTTTATGTAGTATTTGCCAGACTTATGATGTCTTTCAGCCTTTTTTTTTTAAGTTTATGGACCTCTAAAACACTTCCATGGATGTGTGGGCTCCTGTAGAGTGACACTGAGCCTCCTGACAATAGGATTGCTTCTTGTAAATGTCTTTTGTGGTTCTCTTGCAAGTATATTGAAGAATCCTGTGGGTCTGCAGACTGTAAGCCGAAAACCGTTAGTGTGGATGATGCAGGTATGCCGTATTTGACTTTAATGTTGTGTAGGGCAGGGAGAATGTTTCTTTTTGTTCCTTGTCAGGAATTATTATATACTGTATTATATACTATATTAAATACCTTAAAAGTACCAGCTGAGTAAAGTATTGCTAATCCTTTTAACCTACATATGCTTCCTTTGGAAGGGCAGGTATCAAGTGGGGATGACTATGAAAATGAATGGCTGACTAAAAGTACTGATATGAATACTTGTGTACTCTGAGCCACTACCACTCAATTTTCACTGAGGGTCTGGAAATTTTAATGAAGGCGACTCAACAAGAGTCAGTGGGCTGTCCACTGTTCTGCCCCCTTGGCTACACACTGCATGTCACTGCTGTGGCTGGCACTGCAGGAGTGCAACACAGTGAGCACCTTGGGGCTGGGTGAGTACTGAAAAACATGGGATCTCCCACAGGACGATGGTAAACATCCTGTGATTTTGAGATTGCAAGGGTCAAGCAAAATTTACTTGTAGACTACTTCCCCCCCCCTTGTTGTTGCTCCGAGTTATGCAAACGGGGGATGGACTCTTCAAAATGAATGAAGAGAAGCTGGTTTGGGAATTCTTATCTAACTTCCATAGGCCTCTGCAAATCTCAGTGTAATGTTTGTGGAAAGCTGATGGGACTTGCTGGACTATTTAAAAAAGTATAGGCTATATTCTTGTACTGTTGTTGACAAGTACCTTGACAAGCACGTTGCCAGGTACAAATGCAAGTTCCCTAAGAAGCTGCAGGTTTAAGTGCTGCACACGTTCATACAGCAGGAAAAGGAAGAGCATGCTTGTTAATTCCTGAATACCCCTTAAAAGTGACATAGGTATTTCTTGGACAGCTGGCTGGGTCACTAGCTGAAAAGTTGAGTCCTCTGTATTTTTTTCCTTCAAGAACAGTTTGCTGGCAAAACAAGCAAGACCTGCCTGTATGTTTATATTCTGTAATATGGTGACCATCTTGTTCATATAATCTGCAATGCCTTGTGTTGAACGGAGAGACAGATCTTTGACTTGGAAGGTTAGCTTACCTGGCTTCCTTACATTACTATGCTGGACCATGTGGTTAGAGGAAACCAAGTGAATTTTCTGTTATTTTCAGGAGCTGGAGTTTTCCCCTGGGGAACTGGTGATGCTCACTAAGAAAAGTCAGGGCAGAGCAAAGCTGAGAGTGCATATTGAAGCTGAGCTCCTGTCTTTCCTCTAGAGACTGAAGTTAATGGGGTGGCATGTGGAATCCTCCTGGTACGCAGCTACGCAGTCACTGAATATCTGGCAGTTGTTTTTCTCCCATCATTAGGAAGTTTATTGTGCCTAAATGAAGGAAAGTCTGATTTTTGGGGGAGGAATATGAAAACATACATACTTCTTAACAGGAAAAAGAAAAGAATTCTCTAAGTCTTGGTCACTGTGCTTAAATAGTTTCAGTCTAGGTGTAAACTCTAAGATAGGTGGGCAGAAAACCCTTTGATCATGTTGTGCTGAAGTTTGGAAGGTAAGGCAGCTAAACTGAGAGGAGAAACTGTGGCATGAGTATTGCTTGATAAACTTGGGATGAAAGGAGGGAGTCCTTTGCATATGGGCTTCTTATCCTTCTCATTTAGAAGGAAATCAAAATTTAAGTAGGAACATGTTTCTTCCGCCTCTGATTCCTAGGACACTCCCACTCATTTAACGTAGTTTGCAAATGAGAACAAATTCAAATAAAACTAATTGACAATCTCTAGCGAGAATTAGAGAAATAAAACGTGATTCAGCTCTTCTCCTGCCTAAGAAAAAGACAATTCTATATCAAATTACATTAGGACAGTAGATGTCTGCTTTTTTTTTTTTTTTCTTTGTAGAAACACCTTCACTTAGTTTGCAAAAATAATGCTGTGAAAAGCTGAGAATATTATTTTGCTGAGTAACTAATCTGGAGGCTAGATGAAAATAAATAATCTGGATGCATCTACATTTTAGTTTTTAAAAATCTTTATCAGTTAGTCAACCACAAGTGACTGGGGTTGATGTATTTATAAAAATAGGAAGAAACAAAGAATCTCACCCTAGGACATGGTACCACACCAAAGCAATTGTCTGCTATATCTGTTTGTAAACATGATGCTATTTTTTAGCAGCTCTGTCAAAGATACTTCTCAGAGGATCCTAGTGGGTAAGGCCCATGTGCAGTTCCTAGCCTTCAGCGCTCATCCTTTGGAAAGGCAACAGGGTTTTAAAAATTATTCAGATCTGAGTTTTACTCTTCTCCTTAAATCTATTTACCTTGACATTTCTCTTCATACTAATTTTCTCTCATAAGTGGCTGTTGTTGCTCCTACATCCATTGAGGTCTGGTTGGCCTGGGACTGCTAATTTGTGTCCTTTTCAGTCAACAAGTTCTTCAGAGACCTGTGTTTCCTCACTGGTTCTGTCTGTAGGGAAAAGGGCGTTTTTCTCTGCCACTATAATATCAGGCTGAGGCCATTGTAGTTGAGCTTCTGGGGGAGTTTCAATGGCATAATCAGTTCTGTAAACCTGCCTATAATATGTTCATTCTGACAGGCATGTAAATACAGACATGACTGCCAAAATCCGGTCATGCACAACCATAAGGACACTCTGTCTAAGATCATAATGTTTCTGTTACTAGTTAGCTATTTTCAGTAGAGCAAATCTACAGTTAAAGAGCTTAATACTAACAGTCCTTTGCCTTATTTTTCTGTTCCAGCTCCAGCCATTTGTTCCCTGGCTTATTATAAAGCATAGTTCATTTTACCAGTGGCTTCTTCGTTGCTTCTTTGCCTGATATCTGCCAAATCTTCTAGCCCTGAGCCCAGAGACTTCTAATTCACTCTTTTTTTTTTTTTCCACCATCCCCCCCCCCCCC